>NC_141150.1:49005099-49307599 GCF_053477565.2 Lygodium microphyllum
TGTTTTGTGGGAATGAAATCTACTTGATAGATAGATTATAACCATGCTGAAAAATAATTAATTTAGTAGAACTATACTAGACTTGCTAATTTCAATATCGGGAAATTACTCTATGGTTATAATGGCTTCATTATATGGTAAATTGATCTATCTATTGGAAAGGCTGCATTGTACCATATGAAAATAATGAACTATATAGAAAAGTCGCTTGATTTACTAAGTTATATGTAGGATTCTTTTTTGATCTAGAGTTTCTTGTGACTTAGCGATATTATGCGCTCTGAGCTAAGCATCACACTCTGGCATTGCATCTTCTAAGAGCTTGGATATAGCTACAATCTTAGGCAGTGGGTATTACAACGTTTGTTGATAGAAGTAGCATCGAATAATTGTAATTCAAGCGTTAAATTAATAAATATGATTATAGGTAAATCACTGGCGTCGTGCATATATCATAAAATTTTTTCCATTCGGGTCGAAGTCTGCATTTACTGCAAAGCCATGCTTTTGTAGTAGGCGAGTGATCAAATCTACCCGCTTCACAGGAACGACTGTGCCGTCGTTGTGGGTGTCGTCGTCCACGTCCGGGACCTCCACGACCACCTAATTTAGGGTCATAGATCAGAAAAGCCCAGCTGTTTTAGGAACAAATCCAGACGTTTATAAGCGTATAAAATGTTCGGGTAAGGCAGCTAGCTGCATGAGTACGAGAGATGGGATCACTGACCTGCCATATCCGGTTCCAGTGCGCTTCCTCGATGCCCTTGAGCACCAGGAGCTCGGCGCCTTCGACGTCCACCTTCAGGAAGTCGATGCGCGCAATGCCGTGTTCCTTCATGACGTCCGACAGCGTGCGCATGGGGACCAGATACTGCCTGGCGCCCTCAAAGAAGTGCGGATCCATGGTGCCGCCCTGCGCACGGATCTTCTCCTCAGGGTTGATGGTGGAGTTGCCCGGAAGGCGCGGAAACAGAGTGGCTGGCACGTCGGCATGCACTTCGTCGCCAAGCGCCACATTCAACAAGGCCTTCACAGTCATAGAACTGATATCGGGTCGCCGACCGCCCGCCGATCGATGGTCTGGCTTCATCATCATGCCGACTGCGACGTCGACGTTGCGTCGCAAGACCTAGAATATGGGCGGAAGCGCTTCAATGCCGTAGTACGTCACGGGCTGTGATGCGGCTGTCGACGTATGCTCACTCCCACCATCATGAGTGCTTATGTTATTACCAGCGCGAGCTGCTGATGCAGCTGCAATATGCAGGCAGAACATTCCGATGTTAGCCCCCACGTCCACCACCACGTCGCCTGGACGCACCGCTACCCCGTGCTTGCTGTACACACCATCCTCAAAGATTTCGCGGTAGATGGCCTCCACCTCGATTATCGACCCTGGAAGGATCTCGATGGTCTCCCCTGTTGCTGGCACAAGGAATTGTGCAGTCTCAGGTTCCAGTTCATGCCCCATTCTCTCTCTCTCTCTCTCTCTATATATATATATATATATATAGCTGAAACCTGCAGAGGACGGAATACTTTTCCACACAACGGTGTGTACAACAGGGAACAAACGGTCCCAGTAATTTCCACCCCAACAGGACAGAATACTTCTCCACACAACGCCGTTTACAATACGGAACAATCGGGGTGTTCAACACGGAACAAACGGCGTGTTCAAGCACGGGATAAACGTTCCCAATTAGCTTTCTCTCTCCTCTTTTTCCTCTCTCTCTCTCCATCCAAATTCTCTATGTTTAATTTTCTCTCTTTCTCTTTTTCTACCTTCTATTTTTTTTCTTGATTCTCTCTCTCTCTCTCCTTTTTTTCTCTCCTCGCTTTTCTTCTCTCTCTTATTTTATTCTCCTCCCCCTTTCCTCTCTTTTCCTTCTCTCTTCCTTCTTCTTCTCTCTTTTCATTCTCTTTTTAATTTTTTTCTTTTCTCTCTCTCATTTTTTTCTCTTTGTACTTTTTTTCTCTCTTCTCTTTCTCCTTTATTTTTTACTCTCTTTTTAAATTTTATCTTTCCTCTCTCTATAATTCTCTCTACATGTTCACACACACTCTCTCTCTCTTATTCTTCTTCTTTCACTTTCTTTCCCCTTCTCCTTCCCCCTCAGTCTCTCTTAAAGTATGTAAATTTTATTTTTTCCCTATATATGTTTATATTCTCTCTCTTCTTCTCCTCTCTCTCTCTCTCTATGTGCCACCTTTTCTTATCCTTCCCTTTCTTCTATTTTTTTTCTCTTCTCTCCCTCTCTCTTTTAATTAATTTTATCTTTTTCTTCTCTCCCTCTCTCTCTTTTAAATTTTATCTTTTCTCTCTCTCTCTCTCTCTTCCACCCTCTCTCCTTCTTCTCTCTCTCAAAAAATATTTAAAAAATACTTTTCTCTTTTCTCTTTTTTTCCATCTCTCTTTCTCTTTTCCTCTTTCTTCTTTTTATTCCTCTCTCTCTTTTCTCTTTTCCTCTTTCTTCTTCTTATTCCTCTCTTTCTTTTTTTCTTTCTCTCTCTCTCCCCCCCTCTCCTCACTTTTCTTTCTCTCTCCTCTTTTTTTCTTTTTTTCTTCTCTTTAAATTTTTTTTCTCTTTCTTTTAAATTTTATCTTTCCCCTCTCTATAATTCTCTCTCTGTGTTCAGATTCTCTCTCTTTTTCTTATTTTCTCTCTATCTCTCTCCCCTCTCTTTTCCTTTTTTCTTTTCTTTCTCTCTTTCTCTCTCTTAAATTTTATATTTTCTCTCTCTATCTTTCTATTTCTCTTTATTCCCCCCTCTCTCTCCCTCCCTCTCCTCTTCTTTCTTTTTTGCTCTTTGTATTTCTCTCTCTCTCTCTCTCTCTCTCTCTCTCTCTCTCTCTCTCCTTAGTTTAATTAAAAAAGAAATTTACATTAAAAAGTTTAATCTAACTGAGAGAGAGAGAGAGAAAAAAAAAACCTAGATCCGTCTTCTTTTTATCATTCTTCTTCTTCTCTCTCTCTCTCTCTCTTCTTTTATCTCCCTCTCAAAGCATATCTACTTTTCTCTCTCTCTTTCTTTGCCCTCTATTTTTTTAACCTCTCCTGGTTCTCTCTCTCTCTCTCTCTCTCTCTCTCTCGCTCTCTCTCCCTGCTTTTCTTCTCTCTCTCTCTTCTTTTATTCTCCCCCTCTCTCCTCTCTTTTCCTTCTCTCTCCCTCTCATATTTTTTACTTTTTATTTTTTCTTCTCTCTCTCTCTCTCATTTTCTTCTCTTTGCGCTTTTTTTCTTTCCCTCTCTCTCTCTATTTTTTATTCTCTCTTTTTAAATTTTATCTTTTCTCTCTCTATAATTCACTCTACATGTTCCCTCTCTTTCTTTCTCTCTCTCTCTCTCTGTCTCTGTCTCTCTCTCTCTCTCCTTCTTCTTCTTCTTCTTCCACTTTCTTTTCCCCTCTCCCTCCTTAGTCTCTCTTAAAGTATGTAAATTTTATCTTCTCCCTATATATAATTCTCTTTGTGTTTATATTCTCTCTCTTCTATGAATCTCTCTCTCTCTCTCTCTCTCTCTCTCTCTCTCTCTCTCTATGCCCCCTTTTCTTCTCCTTCCCTTTCTTCTAATTTTCTTTTTTTTCTCCTCTCCCTCTCTCTCTAATTTTAAATTTTATATTTTTCTTCTTTCCCTCTCTCTCTTTTAAATATTATCTTTTCTCTCTCTCTCTCTTTCCTCCTCTCTTCTTCTTCTCTCTCCTTTCCTCTCTCTCAATATTTAAAAAAGACTTCTCTCTTTTCTGTTTTTCACCATCTCTCTTTCTCTTTTCCTCTTTCTTCTTCTTATTCTTCTCTCTCTTTCTTTCTTTCTTTCTCTCTCTCTCCCCCCTCTCCTCTTCTCTCTTTAAATTTTTTTCTTTTCTTCTTTTTTAAATTTATATTTTCCCTCTCTATAATTCTCTCTCTGTGTTCAAATTCTCTCTCTTCTTCTTCTTATTTTCTCTCTCTCATTTTCTTCTCTCTGTCTCTCTCCCCCCTCTTTTCCTTTTTTTCTTTTTTTCTCTCTTTCTCTCTCTTAAATTTTATATTTCCTCTCTATAATTCTCTTTCTCTCTATTCCCCCTCTCCTCTTCTTTCTTTTTTACTCTTTGTATATTTCTCTCTCTCTCTCTTTCTCTCTCTCTCTCTCTCTCTCTCTCTCTCTCTCCTTATTTTAATTAAACAAGAAGTTTACATTAAAAAGTTTAATCTAAGAGAGAGAGAGAGAGAGAGAGAGAGAGAGAGAGAGAGAGAGAGAGAGAGAGAACTTAGGTCCAGCTTCTTTCTATCCTTCTTCTTCTTCTTCTCTCTCTCTCTCTTATTCTATCTTCCTCTCAAAGTGTGTGAAAAACTATGTTTGAAAAACTTTAAATTATAAAAATATTTTAAAATATTTAATTAAAGAAAAGTTTAAATTAAAAAGTTTAATCTAACTGTGAGAGAGAGAGAGAGAAACTTTTGATTTAAAAAGAAGTTTGATTTAATTAGGAGAGAGAGAGAGAGAGAGAAAGAGAGTTCTTATTTTCTCTCTCATTTTCTTCTCTCTGTCTCTCTCCCCTCTTTTCCTCTTTCTCTCTCTCTCTCTCTTAAATTTTATATTTTCCCTCTCTATAATTCTCTTTCTCTCCATTCCTCCCTCTCTCTCTCCCTCCCTCCCCTCTTCTTTCTTTTTTGCTCTTTGTATATTTCTCTCTCTCTCTCTCTTCTTATTTTAACTAAAGAAGAAGTTTACATTAAAAAGTTTAATCTAACACACAAAGAGAGAGAGAGAGAGAGAGAGAGAGAGAGAGAAAGAGAGAGAGAGAGAACCTAGGTCCGTCTTCTTCTTCTTCTTCTTCTTCTCTCTCTCTCTCTCTCTCTCTCTCTCTCTCTCTCTCTCTCTTATATTTTATCTCCCTCTCAAAGTGTGTGAAAAACTATGTTTGAAAAACTTTAAATTAAAAAAAAAATTTAATGTTTAATTAAAGAAAAGTTTAATCTAACTGAGAGAGAGAGAGAGAGAGAGAAACTTTTGATTTAAAAAGAAGTTTGATTTAATTAAGAGAGAGAGAGAGAGAGAGAGAGAGAGAGAGAGAGAGAGAGAGAGAACCTAGGCCCTTCGCATGAGAGAGAGGGGGGGGGGGAGGAATTTAATTAAAAAGGGGAGAGGAAAAGAAAGAAAGAGATTATAAGTGAGAGAGAGGGGAGGGGGTTTTAATTTAAAAAAGAGAGGTGAGGGGGAGAGACTTTAATGAAAAAAGGGAGGGGAAGAGAAAATGAGATATTACACGTGAGAAAGAGAGGAGGGGAGGGGATTTTGATTGAAGAAGGAAGGTTTGGAAAAGGGGGTCGGTTTGCGAAAAACCCTCTGGAAATAAATAATATAGTAGTAAGACATTAGACCTATCTTTCTTCGAAATGTGATGCCCTCACAGCTCCATACAAAGAAATGGTTACAAATACATTACCCTTCCAATGAAACATAATAAACTTGGAAGAATTATTATATAACTTTCCAATCTCTCTTTTAAAATTAAAGGGGAGCTCTTCTAGACCTTTCAAATGAGAAGTTTGGTGACTCTTCAAATTTGAGGCCTGCAAAGGCCGTTTGAAGGAGTCCGCCTTTAAATTTGAAAAAAGAGATTAGAAAGGTATGTAACAATTTTCTAAGTTTTGTACCTTTCATAAGAAAGCTAATATGTTTCTAACCCTTTCCTACACTACAAGAGATAAACAGAATGGTAGTTTTTCAAAAAATTTATTGGCCTCAATATGCACACTAATATGGATGTCAAAAAAAAGCCCCAGTGTTCACCGCCACTATTTTTGCATGTACACACAAGTGCATGTATCGATGTTACACCAATGCAATTTAAAATTTTTCCAATGCTTATATGGATATGTATTCCAACATTGGTGAAATATACCTATAGTTGGCAATTTCTCTTCTCTTTTCATCTGATATCAAGCTTGAAAGTAAGTCCACAAACCCTACATGATTTTTTAATTTTCCCTCTTCTTTGGGTCATTTGAGGTATACTAATGAACCTACGGGTAATGTAGGTTATAAAGAGTAAAATATTTATATTTTCTTGTGTATTTTTTGGTAGAGAGGGAGGGAGGGAGACAAAGAAATGAAAATAAATGCCTTATTAACATTTACAAGAGGCCAAAAATGATGGATGAAACCAATATTTATAACCAAAACATGCTAGTAGTAGTAATGCAAATGTACAAGAACTATAAAAGGAGAAAGAAAATCTATATAGCCATACAAAAACTATATAGTCAAATCTATAATGAGTCTAACTGGCTCATATATGGGTGGCATGATTGAGGGGTATGATACCTTGCTTTAGCACAGTAATAATATTGCCATGTATTCTCCTCTACATGTGTCATTGGTGCCTATGTTGAGGTCTGGGATACCTCAATTGGCCAAGCTAGACCACTCGATGTATCACAACCCCTTGTATAAGTATGAGCTATGCCTATGGTAATGTCAAGATGTCCTCAATGCCTCCATTAGGTGCAAAGTGGGGTAGGGACTACTTTGGGATCCTCTAGATACTCCTAAAGAAATCTATAAGGTGCCTCTAGGTAGGACTATGGCGACCTAATGCTTTGCTTGTAAGTAGTGCCTCTCTAAAACGTCATATCTCTGGGAGAAAGAGGCCCAAACATCATTTGTTAGTATAATCCATGATCCTCGATAGTGGTCTAGACATCACTGGTCAATATGATCCATGATCCTCTTGATAGTGATCCAATTGCATCTTTGAATAAACAATGAAATCATCCTTAGATCTCATAGTATATTGTGAAATGGTAAATATAGTGCTCCTCAATCTATGACTCTAGTTGACATATGTGACATTGACTTTCCTATGGGGAGTGAATCTCTATACTAATCTCAATCTCTAATTGATGTGAGGAGGTTTGCAACTTGCCAATAGCACATGTAACTCCATAGGATAGGTGCATGTCCATATATATTGAGCAAACTATAAAGCTATCTTCTGAGGCATGAAAAGAAGATCCCAATAGAAAGCCATCTTCATCCCAAGATCCTATAGTGGTGCTATCCATGTCCTTTTGATATCTAACTGAGAGAGAGAGAGAGAGAGAGAGAGAGAAGCAAGAAGAGAGAGAAAAAATATGTTTTTAAATCAATTAATGGCACAAGGCATATAATAAAAAATTAAGTGGCTAGCTAGACGTTGCCAAAAGAACATAACAACGTCTCTCCATGGTTAGGAAACCTCTATACTCGGAAGTCCCAAAGCACCATTCTATACCTGGCTAGACTTTGTTAAAGTTCAAGATGTTGGGAAATCTTCAGACTTAAATCTACAAACTTGAAATATAAAGAAGATGTCATACCTTGCACAAGCTAAGGAGACTTTAAGAAAATGATTATAGCAATAAATAATGATTGAAAATGGAGCTATAAAGAAGAGGTTGAGAAATCTTTAGACTTAAATCTACAAAATTGAAATATAAAGAAGATGTCATAACTAGCACAACTTAAGGAGACTTTAAGATAATGATTCTAGCAATAAATAATGATTGAAAATAACGGTGAGATTAATAATTCAACATCATGAATGGAAACTAAACTATATTTGTTGCAATTTCTTTCCTAAGAGAAGGACTAAAAGTTACCTATTCTTTTGGTTTCCCAAGCTGTTTTTACTAGTAACATGTGGGATTAGTTATAACATTTTAATTTATTAAAATAAACAACCCAATCTAAAAACTATTCATAGCATTTTAAGTAGAGAGTAGAGACAGAGACAATGAATGGAAGACAATAGGCTCTAACATGTTACGACCCATGATGAGTTGTGCTTGAAGGTAACATGATATGACAGTTGGAGATTTGCATACATCATTAGAAAAAACTAAGAAGATATGTGTACAATAAGAGAATATTCTCTTGTCCAAAAAGATAACTTCCAATCTACCAAACGTCAGCACTATCTTGATATGCTCACTCGGTTGATAAGCCATCTCTAGCACCAAGTCTATTCTCAACTACTTGTCTAATCTGCACCTCCTTGAGAAGACAAGTACTTCATGAAGAACTTGATACTATAGTTTTCTTCTCATGTGAGCTTGTTAATTTTATGCTTGAGGATGGTGAGGTAGCATTGATGCTAGATATTGAAGGTTTTCTTCTAGAAGAAAACTCGAGAAAATCTTCTCTTAATGTGGGTCTATCATCTCAAGTTTTTTCTCTTGTGAGAGGATCTTCTATTCATGTGTTGCACTATTTGAGGCAGAGTGAGACAAACCGAAGAGCTATCCTAGATAGGATAAATAGGTAACTTCACAAAATGAAACTTTGACATGGATTGAGACAAGCCAAAGAGAGAGAGAGAGAGAGAGAGGAAGATGGAGAGAGAGGTAACTTCATAGAATTGGACTTTGATACATCCTGAGGAAGAGGGAGAGTAGTAGAGAGATAGACAGGGAAAAAGGAAGTACACTAGATTTAATCATTTACTTATTTTTACAAGTTGTGAATGCTTGCAACTATGAGTTGTAACCTATGTAATGTTATTGAGTATTTCTCTACAGTGCATGTAGTCATAAAGGAAAGCTCGTGTAAATAGGGGCCTTTGCAATGGCTAAGAAAGAATAAAATCAAAATATTTATAAGATTTATGAATAAATAGTTTTGTTAATCATTTTGTTCCCCATTTTTTTCTCGAAACGATGCTTTCATCTCTTGCCATCACCCACATAACTAGACATGCCTTCATAATGATAATAAAAGTAAAAAGAGACAATGTTCATGCCATCATGCTAGATCAAGCTAAGAGAAAGAAAAACCAACTAACTATGCACCTCAAAAGGGTCATTGTCATCATAATATAATAGGTCACTATGAAGAAGAGAGGTCAAATCACCTAGCTGAGCTAGAAAGAGAGATAATCTCTTCAGTCTAGATGTTGAGAAGAGAGAGAGTCTACTAAAATTGAGGGAGAGAAGAATATTAATCATAAAGTGAAACAGAGAGTGTTTAGGAGTTGTAACTTTAAGAGACTATATAATAAGACTTAGGAGGAAACATTAAGAGACTTTTTAAAGTCATCATCTATGATTATTCAGTTTTGAATGCATTAGAAAAGGATTGGTAGATGGATTATCTATTCTAAATTTTTGTATATTGACATAGATTGATTCTAAAGGAAGTGTGCTAGACCTACTCCAAGGTTAGCCCTACTCTCAACTCTTCCCCAAGGAGCCGTTTGTCTATTTGATATGCTAGGACTAGAACTGAATGTAAGAGGTCCCTCTTTAGATATTGGACATTAGCTAGGAGTCACCAAGGAGTGAGGGGGCTCTCATGTAATTCCATGGGTATGCTAGGACTAGTCTAAACCCCCCATGAGCCCAAGATAGGACTCCTAGAAGAGCTGGATGCTAGTTGAGGGCTGATTGTGGTTTTTTCTTTGAGCAAAGTCCTATTTTTGGACTAAAATCGATTTAATAAGACCATGATTATACAATCTTTGAAATAAAGGTTATGTTTTCTACAAAAAGAAAACTATAGAAAAAGCAATCTCAATCCCACTTTGCACTTGGTGGAGGCATTGAGGAGACCTTGACACTACCATAGTACCATCTCATATCTACATAAGGGGTTATGATAGATCGAGTGGTTCAACTTGGCTGATTGAGGTGTCCTAGACCTTGGCATAGGCATCGATACCACATGTAGAGGAGGATACATGGGAATATTATTACCATGCTAGAGCAAGGTCTCATACCCCTTAATTGTGTCATCCATATTTGTACCAATTAGACTAATTGTAGATTTGGCTATATAGCTTTTATATGGCTATATATATTTTCCTTTTACTATCCATGTACATTCAATACTTAATTATATAGTTGTATCACTACTACTAGGGTGTTTTGGTTATAATTGTTGGTGTCATCCATCATTTTTGGCCTCTTAGGCCTAGTATGGTGACTTAATGCTTTGTCTTAAGAAGCCCAATGTGCGGATCATGGTCTGTAAAAAGTGATTTGACACATAATTATGGTAGATTATACTAGACAAGGAACTCCATGGCTAAAGATAGAGGAGACAACATCCACAATCAACATTGTTAATTGATATTCCACTCCACACAATGCTACATAACAAGGCTTCTTTAATAGATATCCTTTTTCCCTTTCACTCATACAAGTGGCCATCTTAGGCTACATCCTTATCTTGACTTTTCCATAGTCAATACTTATCTACTCACCTTGCACCTTTAGGAAACTATCACACATATACACACACACCCACAAACATCGAGCTTATATTCTCAACACCCCTCTAAAGTGAGTTGTTTACTTTACTTTGTCACCCATCCAATGTACCATTGCACAATTACAAGTGCTCTCTCTCTCAACACTTCTCATGTTTTGACTTTCTCGACTTCTTGTACATTAAATTTGAAAATCTTGGACTATCAAAAGTAGTTTCTCAAATAAAATAATCCATATCCCATACCTGAACACCTTCCGAGATCAATACGGCTACAAATATCTCATCATGACAAATGTTATGTGAATGGCCATTGTGGCTAGGTAAGCCAAGTTTAGACTAGGCATGTTAATGACTTAGGCAAGTCAAGCAAATCAAAATTTGATTTGAAGAAGACTAAAAGAAAGTTAAAAATTTATAAATTTTTAAAAGCTTAAAGAGAGAGAAGGAGACGTCGACAGGATGTTCCCCCCTCTCTTCTCATGATTTTCAATGCCATCATCATCCCCTCCTCTTTTTGGAAATTAAAGAGATTAAATAGAGACATACAATCTTCTTTCCATGTCTTAGCGAAAGACTTGAGCTATCTCCCCCTTTTCTCAATTTGATAAGAGGCCAAAATTGAAGGAAGATCACCCAAAAGCCAGATGAATCAATCATGGCATCTTTGGCAGCCTCTCTGGACCTCAAAGAACAGATTGCCAACATCAGATTGTATCTTGAAAGCTCCTAAATAGCTAGATTAGCAAGATACCCTCCAGAAAGAACTCCTCTTCTTGGTCACGACTCATGAGAACCCCCCTCCTTTCAATTAAATTATAAATATGATGCATGAGAAGCCATAGAACACATTAGATTTGAGACAAGAGATGAGACTCTACTCGAATCAAAAGAGAAGAGCAATAGAGAGAAGGCAAGAGGAGAGCGAGAGAGATTATTCTTATTGCAAAAGACACGGGAGATACATTGCCACATTTCTAAGTCAAATCCCATCTCTTTCAACTTCATTCCCTTGTAAAATTGAAACTTTACTCGATTTTTTCTCAAATTCCTATTGTAGCCGTCTCTATCAAAATCAAATCAAGATGACCCATAGTTCTATTACTGAAGTCTTCTCTACAATTCTTTGATGGAAGACCATGGCCAAAAAGAGGAAAATTGTAAGATCCGTGGGAGCGAGAGTCATTAATAATGTTGTGAAAGCTGCGGGAGAAAGAGTTGTTAATAATGCTATAGGTACGACCACTACAAATGGAATGGCAAGTACCGAAATTACAAATGAACTTACGAATACCAATAACAGCCAAGCGCTCGTCATGAATCCCCATGTGCCATATTTGGCTAATATCTTAAATATTAAATACGACAAATAGATCAACTGATAAAGCATAATTGCATCCATGATAGTAGTGAAAGTAAAATTCGCATATAATCTCATGCATAGAAAATTTACTAAAGAGAAAATTTTCCTTGATAATCACAATTCAAAATAATTAATTTAGATTGCATGGGATTTATTAGGAATGGGTTGTATGAAAAATACTGCACTACATGAAAAGAATTTATGATTTTATTGTATCAAGTAGGAATTACAAAGAATTACATTCAAGGACTATGATTTTGGAATAAGAAATATTTAAGTAATTAAAATTTCAATCCAAATTTGTACTAAATTGATGGAATCTCCAATCAATAGATACAAACACTAACTCTTAGAAAAATCTTGAAATAGAACTATTAGAATACTTTCCATGATAAAATATCCAAGGGTTTTGAATCTAGTGAGGCTAGACAAAGGATCAATAAAATATAGTTTAAAAAATGTTCATCACGAAAGTTTTTGCTCATAGAAGTCCTTTAGAAATCTTGGAAGGATTAATTGGTTGTCCAAACTCTAGAGGAGGAAAGCTTTGAAAAATTAACTCCTCGTTAAGATTTATCTTGGGCAAGATACCAAGGAGAAGAGTAATCCAACAGGATTATTGAAAAATATTGCCACTTAGGCTAAGTTTAGCCTTGATATTGTCACCCTAGGAAAATGGTTTTGTCTAGAAAAAAACCATTAAGTCTATTGTGTGTGATACACTTAAAGTAAGTTGTTTTTTACTGTAAATTAGATTATGATTTTTCTTAAATTTATCAGGATAAAGAATGGATAATAGGGCATAGATCGCCAATTGAGGCAGTATTCCTAAGTAGAGACCATCAACTAAGGCAGTGTTCTGATAGTAGGCACAGGATGATGCCAAGTGAGGCAGTGTTCCATAATGATGCTAGACCTTCCCAAGGTCAGTGTGAATAACCTACTCCAAGGGGTTTTTGTTTTCTCGTCAGCAAGTATGGACCGGCCATGATGCGAAAGGTTTTATCGTAGGGAATCCTAGTTTGGCAAGAGGAGATGAGGATACCAAGGGGCTTTAGTTGCAAATTCCTTAGACTCTTACGAACTGTCAACTACCCTTCGAGTCTAGAGAGTATTTTGGAAGTCTTGATACTAGTCTAGGGACTAAACTTAATGGAAATAAAACCTTCGAGTTGATATGATGTCTAGTCAGGGACAAGAAGCATTGTAAAAAGATGTTTTTTTAAAGAAAATGTGTAACAAAGAATTGCTTTACACTATTTTTGTGTTGTGAAATAGAGATATGTAACGAATTTGTGTCAGAAGATAATCAAAGAAGCTATTTTTATATGTCAAAGCTAAAGTGGTAGGTAATTAGGTAATTAAAAGTCCTTTATCGAGGGAAGCAGGTGGATGGATCCCTGATAGGTCCATACCTATGGCTGGGTGGTATCAATTAGCTGAGAGATTTTCCCAAAAATTACATTCGTAAATAGGCAAACTAGATACTAGGTAGAATATGACTTGCATTTTTTAAGGGGGTGGAATGGGATTTTGCCTTATGGGCAAAAGGGTCGACATGCTACACTCCCCTTTGTCTCCCATTCTCTTTGAACCAACTGTAATGCAAGTTTGCTTCAGTTCAAGTGATCCACTGAGAAGTGGAAACTTGAAATACTGATGCTAGAGTTGATTGATAGGTGACTCAAGCAATATTAGGAACCTAGAACTCAAGTTGATCCTCATGGGAATGGCCGAAAACTTTCACTGTGAGGTAGGCTCAAGTGAGCCTCAACACCAAACTCCGAGACATTCCATGGAGTCCCAGATGGCATTGTCTAATATATCTCTTAATGGACTACTAAGAACGTGCCGACAAGAAAGCAGCTCGGATGGGCACATCATAGTTGGTATTAGAGCCATGTTAACATAGGATACGACACAAGTATAAAATTAGCAAATATTTGTAATTACAGCTTAAGATATATTTTCCTTAAGATGTAAACTCTTCTGTTTGTTAATATATGTTTTTGATTTTTAGCAGAATGACAAACCTTGGGAACGATTCTTGATTTTCCAAGTCATGTTTATGTCAACATGCACTCATCTAGTTTTAGCTGGAGAAGCCAAATGATGCAAATATTAGTTAACCTTTGCCCTTGTATTGTGAAAGACAATGGATGTTAAGCGGAGGATACTATTACATTGATGCAAACCATCTTGCTTACCTCTAAACAATTTAAAGAGGGTGAAATGGATGGAAAACCTTAAGATTTCCAAGATTTATCTATTCTATGAGGCCAGAGTAAACTTGAACTTGTTCACCAAAGGATGACAAGTCAAATTAAACTAGTACATCTATGAGGAGGTCACAAAGATCATACCGACCGACAAAGTGATGGTTGTAGGTCACTCTAATTCTAGCAACTACAAAAAAAATGGATTACCTGATCTTTCCCTAAAATATAGGTTTTTGGATATCCATTCCTAAAGCCCTAATTATTATTTAATGGATGTATCATAGTGCCATGCCTAGGTTTATAATAGAATATCCTCTTCCAAGAATAATATAAGCCTCTAAGCTACTCAAATAATGTATTCTCTTTCCTATTGATGTAAGGAATTATTTTTGTCCATTTGTTGTAATCAACACAGGTTGCCACTTTAACAATTGAGAATAATGGAAAAATATTATCTGCTTTATTGTACTTTTTTGTAAAATTTTTAAGAAGTCTACATTTGTTAAATCCTAATAGGACTAGGGTTATTACAAACTAATAGTAATTTATTTCAAGAATAATGAAGCTTTGAAGAAAGTTCTTGTATTTTAGTAGGCTATATTTATATATGCCATGCATTTGTCAATTTATGAATGGCGAAATAACTTTATGACTATCTTAGAGAAAAAGTACGGTCCTTATCCCTCCTATCCAAAATGGCGTTGGAGGAAATATGGGATGAATTGTTACATTGAGACTGATTGTCTCGACCATATGAAGATCAACCTTATGTGAATCCAATGGATGGAGAGCTTAAAGATCGTTGAACTATTTCTCTATGATGACTTTGAATAGAATCCCATTCTTCATATTAATAGCTGACTAGTTTGCCAAAATCATTACTTATATGAAGAATTAACTAAGTTCATTCCACTCGATAGAGTTGCTATTCTAGGGCATGACCCTCGTCATAACAACTACAGAGAAGGATATCTAGATCTTCCTACTAAATACCAAATTTTGGATGTACATGCCGCAACTCCATTTGATAAAACTGTTGAGCTATCTAAGATCCATGGATAAGCCAAAAGATAGAAACAATTTCTGGCTGTAATTGAAACTCTATTTTGATGTACATACCTTGATTATCAATCAAGAAGACTGAATAATAAATACTTCCTTTCCAAAATTTATGTGATCAAATTAAGCAAGTTAATATTTTTCTTGAATATTATTACCAAAAAATCATGAAAATTATTAAAATCTCTAGGATGTTACTTTGAACCTCAATAGCACAGAAGCTCAAGAGAAGAAATTTCTTTTTAAGCAGTATAAGTCACCAGACTTCCATGGTAAGGGGAAGGATACTCCAACCGAGGTGGAAACATGGATATAATCTATGAAGGATTATTTCATTGCTACAAGGACTGCACTGTTAAATCAAGCAATGCCCATCTTTGGTGGAAACAATGATGCAAGGACCAAGGAATGTCCGAAAAATTGCTATCACCTAGGATAGGCTTAAGGATGCTCTGTATGAAAGATACCTTCCATCCACATATCGAGCCTAGAAGATGAATGAATTTTTCAATTTAAAGTAGCTAAGCCTAAGCCTAGCATCTTACTACTCTAAATTCCTAATGCTTCTAAAGTACGCACCATCGATGGATATTTTACAACAAGTATCCAAATTTTGCAATGGTTTAAATCCACCCCTGAATACACGTCTTGAGTCAATGTGACCATTAGACTTACAAGATACATTGATTTGAGCAGCTCCAATAGTTCAAGTGGTGGAGCAAAGCCAAGAAATGCTAAAGTATGGAGCAAAAACTATCAAAAGAAGGGCAACTCCCAAGGCTATGCAAAAAGAGCCCAAGGGCAATATCAGCCAAATATGACAAAGAGAGCCAAGTCAAATGTGGTGGAAAACTTTGTACCCATAGGAAAAGACAACAAGGCTCCAAGGTGCTTTTATTGTAAGGAACCAAGACACTTCAAGAGACAGTGTCCGAAGCTTGGCCCAAACAACTACTAAGGGCAATTTCGAGGACAAAACCAAGTTGCCAAGGGCAAAGTTTCTGGAGTAACCTTGAAGGAGATAAGTGATGATGAAGATCCTACAATGGAAACTGATATGAAAAGAGCAAGAGTACATGCCACTCTCAACAAGAAGGCTGAATCGCCAATTCTCGATGATCCAGACACTAGCAAATTAATGTAAACCCTTTTGAATTTTAATTGACTGTGGAAGTACCCATTCTTTCATATCACCAAGGTGTGTAAAAGCGCTAGGCATAGACACTATTCTTGCAGCCAGATTGCTTGTGGATCTAGCAAATAGTAAAGAAGTTCTTTTAATACAACAGACTAGCAAGGTAGAATTTAGTTTGGGTGTCAATTCTTCCAAAATGGATTTTCAAATTATGAATCTCAGGGCTTATGAATGTCTATACTGGGTATGAATTGGTTAATTCCAAACAATACCTATATCCATTGCAAAAAGGGTCAAATTACATTTCAAAAATTAGAAGGAGAAAAAGTAGCCACTCACGGAGAAGTGGAAAAACCTAAAGTTTAGCTCATGAATAGTGAAAGGACTGAAGAAAGGATTTCCTGTCTATCTAATTAAGCTCAACAAGGTCGAGCAAGATAGTAAAACCAAGGACCCAGCCATCTTGGTCAAAATATTATGCATATGTTTTTTCAAAAGATCTGATAGAGCTTCCACCATCAAGAGAGGTAGATCATGAGATCAAACTCATTCCAGGTGGCACTGCTCCTATAGCCAAGAGACCCTATCCGATGTCAATTCTTGAAGCCATTGAGCTAAAAGAAAAACTCAAGTAGTTATTAAACGAAGGATACATCCAGCCAAGTAATTCACTAGCCTCAATACTATTTCAATAAAAGAAAGATGGAACACTCCATCTTTGTATCAATTACCGCAGATTGAACCAGGTTGCAGTGAAAAATAAATATCCAATCCCAAGGATAGATGAGTTGCTTGATTGACTCCAAGGAGCAAAGATATTTTCAAAGATTAACCTCAGATTAGGCTACTATAAAATAAGAATCAAGGAGGAAGATATCCCCAAATCCACCTTTAACACAAGGTACGGTCATTACAAATTTATTGTGATGTCATTTGGATAAATGAATGCTCCTGCCACCTACAATAGATTGATGTAAGACATTTTCAGAGCTTATCTTAATGATTTCTTTCTTTGACTATAACCTAACATATTCCAAGGATGAAGAAGACCATGAACCACAACTACAAATAGTTCTTGAGACAATGAGAACTCACAAGCTTTATGCTAAGAAGAAGAAATGAGCTTTCTTTAAGAAGTAGATTGAATATCTAGGGTTCATAGTATCAACAAATGGAAATTTGGTGGATCCATTCAAGGTCAAAGATGTATAAGATTGGCCACCTCCAACAATGGTTAGAGAAGTGTGAAGCTTTCTAGGGCTAATGGATTGGTATAGAGTCCTCATGAAAGACTATGCCTTGATCGATGCACCTCTTACTAGCCTACTCAATCAAGAAGCAGGTCGCCATTATATGGATGTATATTGAGCAATCCATCTTTGAAAAACTTGATCATAGTTTGGTAACTGCCCCTATTTTAAGGCTGTCTGACCTAAGTAAGGAGTTTGAAGTCATAACTGACACAAGCTCTCTTACATTAGGATGCATGCTTATGCAAGAAGGATATCCAATAGCCTATGCTTCATGGAAATTAAAGACTCATGTAAGGTTCAACAAGGCCCTTTCTGAAGGCTTTCTTGCCAATTGGTTAGCTACTATAGTACCAATCCGAAAGGCTAGAGATGCTATGGTTTCCATTAGCTATAGAAACATCATGGTTGGCCATATACTAGCCAAGCCTTATGGACTAGTACTAGAGTATGAGTGAGCAAATGGGCGAAGATGCACCAACATTGGGCCTTAATATAGTCAGAAAAATCTTCTTTTGGGAGAGACTCAAGGGTGATGTATTCAAGTATGTTATTGAATGCCTAAAATGTTAGAGAATCAAAGATGAAACGCGTCAAGTTGCTAGGTGAGCTCCAACCACTTGACATTCCTCAAATGAAATGGGAATACATTAGCATGGACTTTATAGCTGGGTTATCTCCAGTACAAGGAGGATATAATTCAATTATGGTATTCTTTGATATGTTGACAAAAGTTACACACCTTATTCCTGTAAAAACCAATTATAAGGCTTTCGATATCACTAGAATTTTCATCAAGGAAATTTTTAGATTACATGGATTACCCTAGAGAATCATCAGTGATTGTGATTCTCTCTTCACATCAAACTTTTGCAAGAGCTTGTTTTGAAGCTCCAAGAACCTAGCTATGCTTCAGTTTTGCTTACCATCTCCAAATTGATGATCACACAGAGTGGGTTAACCAAATTATTGATGATATACTTAGAGCTTATTGAAACAAAGAACCTAAGCGATGGATCCAATACCTACCCTTAGTTGAACTTTCTTACAATGCATCATATCATCAAAGTATTTAGATGACTCCTTTCTAGGCATTGTATGGGCAAGATTTTCTTATGCCACTAAGTTTTTCTTATCCTACCCTATGGGTAGAAGCATCTAAGAAAATGCTGGGAGAAATGGATCAACAAGTAAAGGCTATCATGCAAGATATTCAAACAGCCAAGGATTGGCAGAAAGCATATGCTGATCATCAAAGACAAGAACACATTTTCAAAGAAGGTGATATTATTTTTATTCGAGTTCGCCCAAAGAAAAGTTCCTTATCTTTGGAGAAATTTAAGAAGCTAAGTCCCATATATTGTGGACCATATAAGGTGCTAAAATGTCTATGACCTAATGCTTATAACCTACAACTCCCTTACAACTTGAAAGTGCATAATGTATTCCATGTCAGTATATTGAAAGACTATGTCCTAACCCGGATCATGTACTTAATTATCAATAACTTGTATTGCCAAGTCAAGGAGTTCTTGAACTTCAACCAGATAGGATGCTTGATATGTGAAAGAAAGTTCTAAGGAGTAAAATTCTTAGGGAGTACCTCATCCAATGGAAAGACCATCTTGAAGAGGATGCCACTTGGGTTGATGAAAAATCACTATGTAACCAATATCCCCAATTTCATTCGAGATGAGGACATATTGATTCCTCTAAGGGGAAGAGGATGTAATGTTTCGACTTTTCCGACTTTTTCTACATTAAATTTGAAAAGCTTGGACTATCAAAAGTAGTGTCTCGAATAAAATAATTCGTTTCCCATACCTCAACACCTTCCGAGATCAATATGGCTACAAATACCTCATCACAAAAGTAATCCATATCCGGTACCTCAACACCTTCCGAGATCAATATGGCTACAAATACCTCATCACGAAAAATGTCATTTGAATGACCATTGTGGCTAGGTAAGTCAAGTTTAGACTAGGCATGTTTATGACTTAGGCAAGTCAAACAAATCAAAATTTAATTTAAAGAAGACTAAAAGAAAGTTAAAAAGCTATAAGATTTTAAAAGCTTAAAGAGAGAGAAGGTGACCTCAACAAGATGTGCCGCCTCCTCTCCTCATGATTTTTGTTGCCATCATCATCCCCTCCTTTTTGGAAATTGAAGAGATTAAATAGAGACATAAAATCTTCTTTCTCTATCTCAAAAAAAGACTCGAGCTATCTTCCCCTTTTCTCAGTTCAATATAGCAAGAGGCCCAAATTGAAGAAAGATCACCCAAAACCCAAGCGAATTAGTCATGGTATCTTTGCCAGCCTCTCTAGACCTCAAAGAACTAATCTCTCACATTAGATTGCATCTCGAAAGCTCCCAGATAGCTAGATTACCAAGATACCCTCCACAAATAACTCCTCTTCTTGGTCACAACTCATGAGAACCCCCCTCCCTTCAATTAAACTATAAATATGAGGCATGAGAATCCATAGAATACATTAGATTTGAGACAAAAGAGGAGACTCTACTTGAATAAAGAGAGAAGGCAAGAGGAGAGTGAGATAGATAATTCTTATTGTAAAAGACAAGGGACATACTATGCCGTATTTCTAATCATAATCCCATCTCTTCCACCTTCATTCCCTTGTAAAATTGAGACTCTACTTGATTTCTTCTCAAATTTCTATTGTTTTCGTCTCTATCAATCAAATCAAGATGACTCATAGCTCTATTATCAAAGTCTTCTCTACAATTATTTGATCGAAGACCATGGCCCCAAAGAGAAAATTTGTAAGAGCCGTTGTCGGAGGGGTTTTAGTCAAAAGGTCGTATCCACCGAGGATCAGAGAGAGAATGAATTGGAGAATAGGAGATTGAAGAGAAGAAAAAGAATAGGTAGGAGATTCAAATGAATCCCAAGAATGTTGGAAATCAAGTTCTCTTCAAGACATGTCCATACATCATGACTCAAGCATAAAACCTTCTGCACTCCAAATAAACTTTAGTCTTGTGTATTCTTGGTTATTATAGTAGTCATAAGCTGAATATTTGATGGTGGCTAACCTCCATGAAAAATGATTCTTGGATTATCTAGGCAGTGTCTACTACTACTCGGAAGCAATCTCAAAGCGTTAGATCTCATGGGGCTCCCTATTATACCAAAGACACGCACCAAAATATTAGCTTCTTCTCTTCTGCCTCATACAATAAATTTGATGGTTCTATTGGCTCCAAAAGGGGGCTAAAACCCTAGGACACTTGCTTGGAATTCTCTCAAATCACTCCTTCTCCCCTCCTCCCCCATTTGGAGTGCTGTTTGTTGTCTGAAAACTACGATCTGAAAAGAGAAAAATCAAACAACAGGCTTTGATGTTTTCTTTGATCACAAATACTATATCCGCTGGGTGTTGATGATATCTATCGCCAATGTGTGATGCCTGACGACATTCCTTTCATCTTGGAGGAGTGCCATGACTTTGCATGTGGAGGGCACTTTGCTGGACGGTTGACGGCACAGAAAGCTTTAAGAGCTGGATATTGGTGGCCGTTCATCTTCCAAGATTCCTTTGAGTATGTTAAGAGATGTGATACCTGTCAAAGACATGACAACAGAGAGAATAGGAAACGCCCACTTACGCCTATTATGGCTATCCTTCCCTTTGAGAAGTGGGGCATTGACTTTGTGGGTCGTATCACCCTGTCGTCTACTACCCAGAAGAGGTACATTATAGTAGCAACTGATTATTTTACAAAATGGTCAGGAGCGCGGGCGACAAGGCAGGACAATGCAAAAGAGACTGCAAGTTTTCTTTTAGAGCAGATTATCTACTGTTTCGGTCCACCGAAGGAACTAGTGTCGGACCGTGGAACCCATTTTTTGAATAAAGTGATCAAAAGCTTGACTGAAGCTTGGAAAATCAAGTGCAATAAAACAACCCCCTATAATCCGCAAGACAAGGGGCAAGTTGAAAGTACTAATAAGCAGCTTGTGGGTATCTTGTCTAAAATCGTGTCTGAGAAGAAACAAGACTGGGACAGAAAGTTGTATGTGGCAGTATGGGCATATAATACAACGTTCAAGCGAGCTATCGGCTATACTCCATTTAAATTAGTTTATGGGAAAGAATGCGTGTTACTCCTCAAAATCGAGTTGCCAACCATCCGGTTTGCAATTAACCACTCTTTGGGAGATGAGGATGCACTCTTTGAATGTTTCACGACCTCAGCCCACCTGGATGAACTGAAATTGCAGAGCTTATTACACCAAGAGGTAGCTAAACGTCGGATGAAGCAGTTGCACGACCTTAAAGCAAAGAAGTATACCTTTAAAAAAGGGCAATTAGTTCTGTATTATGATGCACGTAGGGAGTTGTTTCCAGGGAAGCTGGAACCTAGATGGGATGGGCCCTACAAGATTGTCAGCATAGGGAAAAATAGGTCTACGGCTCTACTAGCTGATTTGCAGGGAGTAGAACTTAAAAATAAGGTTAATCTTAATAAGATTAAACCTTATTATTTCTAAGTATGCTAATACGGAAAAATGCATTGCAGGTCCATGCTAGGGCTGATTCGAGACCTACAAAAGAGCTTAAAGCTGGTTGATGGGGCGGTTAATTCCTTATTTGGAGCACCCATATGTGGAGCAGAGATACCATCAGGGGAAACTTATCTGGTGGAGCAAAGGATACAAAGTGATTGAGCAAGAGGACGGAATCTTTGTGTGGGAGATCAAAGTCTTTTGCCATCACTACTTATGAATGTTGACAAGTATCCCTGTTGAGTTTAATGAAGAAGGTGGGATGGAGCCGTCAGTTCATCCTCTAAACATGCTGAATTTTGACTATCATAATTACGAATAGAGGAGTTCGTGATGACAGGCTGTGTAAACCCATTGTGGACGTACACATTATATTTTGACGGAGCATCCACAGGGGCCCTAATAAAAAAGGGAGTGTTGGAGTAGTAATCTGAGATCCCCGACGTAGAGTTATGGGTTGTCAGTAAAAGGGGATTCCCAATCGATTTTGAATCAACTCGATGGGATGTACACAGTACGAAATCCCATCCTTTGTATGTATCATCGAACTGCTATGACCCTACTTGAGGAGTTTGAGAGAGTGTATTTTCAGCAGATTCCACAATACTGGAATCAGTTTGCGGACTCACTGGCAAATCTTGCTTATGAAGAAGACCTTTTCTTCACTGTGGTCCTAGTTTGGATATTGCTATCAATAATGAGACAGGACCCGGTCGCTTGTGGGGGATGTTATTAGAGCATGCAATATATGGCAGGCGATGGTTGATATGGGTGATGCAAAGAGTAGCCGAGACCATCTACCGTTGTTATCCTGGACCCATAGGTTGATTAGACAACATGTTATGCGTATGCCTCTTGCTATATATGCAGGAGGGATGGGTCATAATCTTATGCATCTAGTTTAGGGTTGTGAGGCCTATTTTTCCTTCTTGGAAAGGAGCATATTATCGTATATCTGTATTTTTTCGGGGAGAGATGTGTTAGTGCTATTTTGTTTTATTTCGTTAGGCCAAGAGGGCTAGTCGTCTGTTTGGTACGAGTGCGGTTAATGGTTTCTTCTTTTAGTCCTATGCTAGACAGGTTCAAAGAAAAGCTTGGAAGGAGCCTTTGTTGCGCAAAAGCTTCTCGTGGCCCTATCCAGGTGATATCTGTCCTTTACGAGTAACGGGTTTTTATGCTATGTGTGTCTGTGTACTTTGTAGGGGATTTTCTTTTCTTGTTGGGGACCAGAAACCAAGGCATGAAGTCCCAGGTTTAGGTTCGGTATGACTGAGGGAGGGCTGAGTAGTCCTTGCCTCCTGTAAAAACAAAATCCTCAATTTATGACCATGATTGAGAAACTTGAAGCCTATTATGGAGGAGATTGAGACAGGGAAACCAACAGTCATGATGAGATATTAGAATTATCCGAAAGTGTTGAGCAAATTGGATGATGCTATGGGCTTTGTAGTCCTAGGAAGAATGTCATTTGATGATGGTCATGGAAAAATTCAAGATGATTTATCAACAAAATCGTCCAGGGAAACTTTGTGGAACATCCTTCTTGATGACATTCAATTTGCCAAAGTCTTAACGTCCTCAGCAATGGTTGCCAGACCTTTCTTGTGAGTAGTGATCTAACACTAGGTTACCTCCTAGATCAAGACATTGCTGAAATACAGCTAGCAAAACCAAAGATAATTGTCTAATCAAACAAGATAAACCCCATGTTTTCGTCACTCTCTTCCTTTGGTTCTTGATCAAGACATTACTAAGTTAGAGCTAGCAGAACCAAAGAAAATTGTCTAATCAAACAAGATAAACCCCATGTTTTCGTCACTCTCTTCCTTTGGTTCTTCCTTTTTACATCCGCAAGAGCAAGTGCAGCTGCACCACCACCACCCCCTGACACAAGGACAGCACCATCAATGGCAACAGAAGCTCCACCACCACTAGAGCCAACATTTGTAATTACACGTTTAATCATGAAATCCTTTCACTGAGACTTAAGAAGTTATTGAGTTATTGCTTAAAATTCATGCTCTCTAGTGTGAGCTCTTTTGCGCTGCCATGGATTAGGCCATGGCTTTTGTGGATCAGCTGAATCATTTTGATATGGAGCTATTTTTCGATCACGTCAACAATGCGGTAACCTCTCCATCCTCTTCCGAGAGAGAGAGAGAGAGAGAGAGAGAGAGAGAGAGAGAGAGAGAGAGAGAGAGAGAGAGAGAGAGAGAGAGAGAGAGAGAGAGAGAGAGAGAGAGAGAGAGAGAGAGACAGAGACACAGAGAGAGAGAGAGAGAGAGAGAGAGAACCGCTTTAACAAAAAGAAACAAAAGAATTCTCAGAATCGTTTATTTGTTCTGTAGGCCTATGAAATTTTCAAGGACTCCTTTGACACCCTTGAAGAGTAGGTTCATAGAAGCTCTCTATTGCTGCATTTATGTAATGAATGTTTTTACTTGCATACATGAAGTTCTTGATTGCACATGCAAATCATGAGATGTCTGACAAGGCACTTGTGCGAATGCAAAAATGTGTCGCTCTTACTTGGCGATCCTAGCGAAGATATGATGAAGGCCACTACCAGGGTCAGTATGACCTTCACTTTTGCATGATATGCTCTACCTTTGATGGGGATTATGTTAGTTTCTAAAAGTTTCTTTGCATTCTTATCAGATGCAACTTTGTGTGGTGCATCCTGGGTTGCAGACAGGGGTCTAAAAGAGCATTGCAAACAGGTGTTGCTAGCTCCTAGGCTTGAGGGTGAGCTTGTTTGGCTCCATAGTTGGGAGATAATTCTGATGTCCAATCCCTTTTGTGTTGAGTTTGGCTTACGTCATGTTTTTCTCTTTTTGGTCTTTGTTTTGCTCTTCATGTTTTTCTCTTTGCCCTTTCCGCTCTTCTTTTTGCTCTTTTTTCTTTTTTCTTTGCTCTTTCTGTACTTCCTCCATGATATGTTCAAGTCACCCTTAGCCAAAGGCATAGACTTCTTGTTAGATCAAAGTGCAGTTGTTTTACCTAACACACGAAATTTTCTCTGAAGGGTTTTTCTCAAGGTCAATCGGCAGATAGAGTTGAAGTAGATGAAATCTAAATATTGAAATGTTTGGATCTAGAATATGCATTCTACTTGGATTCTTCTCTCTAGAGTACATTAACTATCCTGGCTAGTTATTTGCCTAGTTTCTAGATCCAACCATTGTAGTTAATGTGGATCTATTTATTTGTTATTGATGGGCACTTAGATTAGTAGTGTTTATGGGTTGAATGATTGAGGGTTTTAAAAAAAGAGTCCTATGACTCCGCAAGGTGATTTACTATAGGTTCTCTGTCCATTCGAGGGTATCATCACTGCTAGTGACGTTTCTTTGGTGCCTATTAGTGATGTTGGTACCTTGCCTCTATTGTCTGACCATTCATTAAGCTCTGTTTTTGAGGCCCTACATGTTCTTGACTTGGGCTTCTCTCTTCATGGTCTTCCTACTCTCAGGACTTGTATTGTCTACATCGAGATAGCCGTCTTTGTTCCCGATTCTTCTATAGGATCCACTTTTGCGATAGGTTGGTAGGAGAGGGGGATACAAGACCTCAAGTTAGTCTCAAATGTCTCTATCAAATCATATGCCACATGCAATAATTTACATCCATTAGATTCAGTCTGATCCTGTCCAGAAAACTGTCCTACAGGACCACCCTACAGAAAACTGCTCGTATCTTTTGAACCATAACTCAGACTGCCAAGCTTTAAGAAGAAAAAATGTAGCCCCACTTGTGATATACAACTAATATGAAGACACTTACACCAAATTTTGAAGATTTCAGTCCCTAAATTTTTTTGTGCAACCTACAACTGTTCATTATAGCATGTAGTCCTAGTTAGACATCGACCTTCGTAACTTTGTATCTCCTGCATATACAAACTCGGATGCTAAACAAACTTTGTAGGAACCTTATCAAGGTATAAAATCCCATTTTGGATGTGTCGGTACAACATTAATCCTCTCCCAATTAAAAAAAGTTTAGACATATTTAGTTCTGCCTTGCCCTTGTCCACTGTAGTCTCCTACTTGGTTAAACATCCATTGGATAGTTGACCAAGAAGGAACACATACATGCAAAACATCCCATTTGGCTTTAAATAACTTGAATATCACATGGAATATTCCAATATCAAAGATCCACATCATTAACCTATGGTCGATCACATTCGACATACAAATATGGATTGAAGTCTGCTTCCATACACCCCCTCTCCCAAAGGGGTTTGGTTCATTGGATGCTACACATCCTTAATCTAGGCATGTTAGGTTTTGGAGAACTTGCTAGTTAGGCAGAGAGGGTGTAGGAGGGTGGCTCGCCTTAACTATAGCCTACTGACTAATTGGCTTGATCGAATTGTAGTCCCTTTTTGTGTTGTAATCCACAATCAGCCCCTTTAGTAACCTCAACATCTGTCGTTGTCATCAACGACTTCTTTCCCTACATCACCCATCAAATTCTATCTAAAAACATTAGGAAAGTCTTGCAGATTTTGGTGCCAGCAAGTGAAGTAGTTTACGTATCAATCAATATTGTGAATTTTCTTATTTGTTTGGTGGCTAGACAAGTAAGGGAGTGTACATGTATTAGACCTCGAACTCTCATTGTGGCCAATTCTAGACCTTTTTCTGATTGAACAGTGGTCCTGTTTGCCCTCTTCAAAGAACTTTGGACTGCATCTTTACATAAGTTGTTTTCATAGAATCCTTTTGTTTCAATTGTATAGGTATCATCTCTAATCCTACAAATAGGAGTTTTCTCTAGTAGTCCACCAATGAAGTAGAGAATCATGGCTTGGACAAGAGAGGAAGATGCATGCCTCTAGCCCACCCAATGACACTCTAATCTCAGGTAGCACCACAACTGTTAGTAGTAAGAAATAGAATGAAATAGGCTTCCCCTTTGTCAAGCAACAACCCTAGGTGCTTCATTGAGTAGTAAGGAAGGTATATGGGGCTTAATGAGCACAACCCAAGCATCAAAGGGATGAAAACATACTGTTGTTGCTAGGGTGAATTGTGCCAAGACTTGAGGTTGCATGGCTGGGGAAAGGGTGTATCTTCATCTACCTTGTCATCTTTGTCTTTCTTTTGTCAAGTCCTCCACTGCATACTCTTATATATCTCTTCTCTTAAAGACTTTGAACCTTTTCCATGCTGTGGGTATCCTCAATTCATTCCTATCCACCTGTGCTAAAGTATATGTCATATACAATGCTTTAGATCCTTTAAATTCAACCTCTTTGTGCCTGAAAAACCATCCTACATTACAGGACCACATTGTAGAAAAATGCCCATATCTTTTGATCTGTAACTTGGATCGCTAAGGTTTCTTATGCAAAGTTGTAGCCTTGATTTTGATCTACAACTCTTGTGAAGAAATCAGAACTAAATTTCAAAGATTTTAGACCTTAAAATTTTTTGCACAGCTTGCAATTGTCTTTTACTATGCACAGACTTGGCCAAACATCGACCTTCTTGTCCTTGTAACTTTCGCATACCAACTTGGATGACAACCAAACTTGGTAGGCCTCTCCTTAGGTATAGAAGCCCATCGTAGAAGTTTCGGCCACCATAAATCCTAGATGACATAGAACAATTTTCAAGATCTTCAATTCTTCTCCAACCTGACTACTGTAGTAACCTACAATTTTATCCCTCCTCCTAGATCAAACGACCATTGGATAATCAACCAATAAGGCATGCATACATCCCATACATTTGATTTTGGTCTAAAAAACCTATATATCATACTAACAAACACATGGATTCTGCTAGGATTGAAAACTTGCTTCATCATTCTACATATGTCACCCTCTTGAAGACAATCACTTGAATATTCTATTAGTCCTTTTTTAGGTTGGTGAAACTCTTGAAATCCATAGATAAGTATGTATACATCTCCTTGTTTTAGCATCTATGTCTAAAATACAAGTCGAGTATCATCACCCCCTCTAGCTTTGCAATCCATAGCATATCTCTCTATGATTAATTTGGGGAAAACACCTATGAAAGTATCTTTGTCTTGTACAAGCAACATTGTCACAATGTCTTCTTTAC
The DNA here is from genome assembly GCF_053477565.2 of Lygodium microphyllum. Taxonomy (NCBI): domain Eukaryota; kingdom Viridiplantae; phylum Streptophyta; class Polypodiopsida; order Schizaeales; family Lygodiaceae; genus Lygodium; species Lygodium microphyllum. The sequence goes on from NC_141150.1 coordinate 49,032,975, forward strand.
ACTCCTCTCTAACTTTTGCATCTTGCATATGAACACCCTCAATCAAAATGTCCAGTTCTTTTGTATCATTGTGAGTCCATACCATCTACATGCACTTTATCTTTCATCTACATTCTCAAGTATTTTAGTATTAATACTCTTGGTCAAGGTATCATTAGCATGCTCTTTCACTGTCTCTTTTGCATTCATTGTTGATATAGCTTCGATCTTTCTAAACATTGCATCAATAGTGAGCATATTCTCCTCAAAGCATTGTCTCTTTGCAAGAAGCAAGATCTCCCCATTCCCGATCTTCAATTTGGCTAATGTCTTTGCTGAAAAATATTTCTCAAAATTCGGATGCTTGGCAACCCTCTTCATTTGCTCATCATTGTTAGGAGGTAATGACCCTACAGCTGGTTTCACTTTCTTGTCAATTGTTTTATACTTGGTGGCTTCACTCTTTTTCTCTTGTAATTTTTCTGCAAATAGGGAGCAACAAACTCTCTCAGTTGAAATAAATCAGTCATATTCTCTTTGGACTGCATATAAATAGCCCCAAACTTTATATGCTGATATGAATCAACATAAAACTCTTTTGGCTGAAATAACTCAGCCCCCTCTAACTCAGTTGGCTAATAATTCATCCCTCTTCTCTATTTACTGAAATACATAAGCAAATAACTCTTTTTGTTGAGAAAACTTAGTACCCAACTCTCTTTGTTGCATAAAATCAACAATCTCATGGTACATATCTAGGGAATGTACTTGCACAAAATTGAAACCACTTTGCACCTCTGTTTTCAACATATCTTCAATCTCTGTAATAGTATTCGTATAAGACAGTCCATCATACATCCCATCAATGCACTCCTCACCCTGCAATAAACTTGCTCTTCTCAACTCTTTTTCCTTTCTTCATGCATATTGCTTGGCAGCTCTAGACATCTTTGCGACTTTGTGAAAACAAATAGAACTCTCAATTGAAAGATCAATAATTATTGAAGAAAAAGCATCGTTGCTAGGAGGCGAGAGCAATTCTCTCCTTGTACCACTGTTATCTTGTAGGACAATGGAACCTAGTGAAATTTTGGCTTTTTTGCAGGTAGAGGAGAGTCCCACAATGTATCTTTGTTTCGTTGGTGATTTACACAGACTGTCATAAATTGCTCAACTCTTTTCCCATCTTTGCTTCAAATCCACATACATGTAGATCCATCATCTATAACCTTTGCTTCCATATGTGCTTCATGATAAAGGGCTGGCCCAAAATGACATCATAAGAATATGAATCCTACATTAAGAAATGACAATCACCCTGAGCATTCCCTATGGACACTCTCATATTTGGACATGTTGCATATAGCTCTCTTGTAGTACTATTGGTGGCTCTCATTTGTCAACCATGTTCTACATCTATAAGCCACTTCTTGCTCCCATACAAATGGCAAACTATAACATTTTTCAGATGTGATCTAACAAGGCAACACATGGTGTCTCCATCTCTCCAATCTTAAGCAATGTCTTAGTGGTTGCTCGTGCCTAATGACTTTTAGAAAAATGCATGCATGTAATCATTATAGGTGCATGATCCTCTGCATAGTGCACTGGTTGTATACTCTTCACAATGTTTGGATATACTGCAACACTCTTAACAAGAATTTCATTATCACTCTCCTTAGTCAACTCCTCAATTGTGATACCCTATATGACAAACTCTTCTATAATCTGAATCACATGTTTCTTTCTCTTTATGATGTCTATAATTTCCTCATGAAACTCTCTCTTTACAATTCCCAAAATCTCTCCTAAGGTGAATTCAATATTGCTATTCAAGTTTCTCTCCTTCAACACACTTTTAAGATCTATTGCGGACTCAACATCTGAAGCAAGCTTGTAACCTAGTTGTTTCTTTGGTCTAGCATCTTGTTTCTTCTACTTCTTTTGTGCATCCTCTCCATTCTATTCAAGCCGTGGTCTTGAAGGTGGTGCCGTAGGCTCACCCCCTCTAGTCTTCTTGAAAGTGCTAAGACCATTATCATCCCTTTTTCACTTTTCCTCAACAATCACTTATGTACCTAGGGTCTTTGATAAATAGGTATAAACTGAGTATTTATCAATTAGAGATCCCCACCCAATCTCTGTTGGGATGCTCTTTCTTGCACCAGATAAATTTGCTTGCTACACTTTGTCCTTATTTATAGAAATTTGCTTGCTACACTTTGTCCTTACTTATAGTCTGTAAAGCAAAAGTCCATAACTTTGACTCACACTTTACAAGTTTTTCCACATATTATATAACATGGAAAGTATACATTGGCTCTTAAAATCATCTATGAGAGAGAGAGAGAGAGAGAGAGAGAGAGAGAGAGAGAGAGAGAGAGAGAGAGAGAGCAAAAGTGTAAGAGGGTGAGATAGAAGAAGCTTTTTAAAAAAAAGTTAGCATTGCTTAAGCAATGCTTAAATCTAGACATTGCTTAATTGAACCTTTTCATCATATAAGCAAGCAATGCACACAAATGACACCTCTAGTGATGCATTTGGATATTGTTTATGTGACAAAACATATCATTGCTACAACCCATGAATCATACTAGGAATAATCCATTATGCCATTAGATGGTTGTGATTGCATCTGTTTGTAATAGAGATGCAAAGTATAATTACATGGTAGAAACAAGGCTATTGAGTAGATTAAACTCCTACTTATGAGGGTAAAATAAAAAAAGGTTCACACTAACCAATGTTTAGAAGTAGCCATAAAAATCTCAATAAACAAAACTAAATGATCTAATTTAGGTGCTTAGAGATCCCACAATTCTCATGAATAGACGAATACAAGTTCTATCAAATGGATAGCTCTAAAGTATACGTCCAAATGTGAGATTTGCAACTCCAAAATAAATAATGGAAAGTGGAGGACCATATTTATGGGAAAGAGACAAACTAATACTTTTGATAAAGACATATATGTGTATGTACCAAATATGTGAGTTGCTAACATGTCAATCTTCTTAGGTACCTATATGCAAAGATGCACAGATGTTGCCATGCAACCAAGTTAACCTCCCAATGTGGAGGGAGGATCATGCTCAACCATGATGATTGTCGCACACATGGAGAGAAAACCATGAGTGAGGTCCATAAGAGAACTAGTTGTCCTCTAATTTATTGTGTGCATCTATTAGCCTTATGGTAGCTCAACTTACACAATCACCTCTTCATAAGCTATTATAGGGGTGTCAACAAAACAAGTGAAACATCACTTGAGGTATCAATAGTAGATGAAATATTAAGCTAGTCTTAAGTGTGTGTTTCCTTGCCAACAAGAAGTTGTGTTTGTTCAAAAACAACCTAGCATATCATTGATGGGGCTAAAGAGCTGAGTGGCCAAATTCAAGAGCTTCGAGGTACAAGCAATAGACCTAAGGTGAGTCAGTATTATTATAGTTGGGAGATAGCTAAAGCACATTACTATAGAGGACCATGACTCTACTAAAGGGAACCCAAACAATGGTGGAGGGCCCTATGCAGGGAGCTAAATTGATGGATTTGAGAAAGGTCAAGCATTTCCAACCACTAGAGAGCCCCCAAGTGTGTTCAATACATCAATATCTTGCATGGTCTGGAAGAGTTGGTAGTTTCTCATAATTCACCACATGAAATGGTAGAATGAGCACGACAACAAAGAAGCTCGTGCAAAATAGACGTTCATCTCTCTCTCTCTCTCTCTCTCTCTCTCTCTCTCTCTCTCTCTCTCTCTCTCTCTCTCTCTCTCTCTCTCTCTCTCTCTCTCTCCTTGGACTATAACTTGATATTTTATTTCCTCTTCCTAAAGAACTTTCCTTGTACCTCAAGGAAAGATGAAGAGTGCAAAGTCAAGCAAAAATGTCCAATTCAAAACTTTTATTTCATCTTTGCAAACAAAATATTTACTTGTAGCTCAAAGAAAGATTCGGAGTTCAAAGTTGGGCAAAAACCTCCTATTAGAATTTTGCAGATTCATGAAGAGAAATCAACCAGCATCATTAAGAATGATGAATGGATTAGGAAAAAGAGGTTGAGCTCCGATACCAATTGTTGGCACAATATGGATTGAGTGAAGGGATAAAGATTAATGACGAAGGATACTAAGAAATAAATATAACAATATTAGGCATAATATACCTAACAAAAAGTGGGGATACAATGGACTATAAACTCGATATAGATCACAAAGATTAAAGCTATCACAGTTGAGAACATCCACTTTTAAGATATCCATATTGGTTGTTCCTATTTTCAAAGGCAATTATGTTAGTGGTCGTTTACACGGGAGACCACTTTATTTAGTGCCACATAATTAGACCATTTGGAGAACATTCCCACACATACAAGACTCCATTGCTTTGATATTCCCATCAATATTACTTTTACTAGTGTGTAAAAGTGTATTTGTTATGCATTTTCTTACTTGTGTATTATGTTTAAACCCATGTTTTGCAAGTGAGACTGAAATTTTCTACTCACAAAATTCATGAATGACAATTTGACTATATTTTGAAATATTGCTATTAGAAAGAAGTGTAAAAGTATAAATTTAAAAAAACCTATTTACCAAGTCTAGTAAGTGTTTTGTGGGAATGAAATCTACTTGATAGATAGATTATAACCATGCTGAAAAATAATTAATTTAGTAGAACTATACTAGACTTGCTAATTTCAATATCGGGAAATTACTCTATGGTTATAATGGCTTCATTATATGGTAAATTGATCTATCTATTGGAAAGACTGCATTGTACCATATGAAAATAATGAAGTATATAGAAAAGTCGCTTGATTTACTAAGTTATATGTAGGATTCTTTTTTGATCTAGAGTTTCTTGTGACTTAGCGATTTATGCGCTCTGAGCTAAGCATCACACTCTGGCATTGCATCTTCTAAGACCTTGGATATAGCTATAATCTTAGGCAGTGGGTATTACAACGTTTGTTGATAGAAGTAGCATCGAATAATTGTAATGCAAGCGTTAAATTAATAAATATGATTATAGGTAAATCACTGGCGTCGTGCATATATCATAAAATTTTTTCCATTCGGGTCGAGGTCTGCATTCACTGCAAAGCCATGCTTTTGTAGTAGGCGAGTGATCAAATCTACCCGCTTCACAGGAACGACTGTGCCGTCGTTGTGGGTGTCGTCGTCGTCCACGTCCGGGACCTCCACGACCACCTAATTTAGGGTCATAGATCAGAAAAGCCCAGCTGTTTTAGGAACAAATCCAGACGTTTATAAGCGTATAAAATGTTCGGGTAAGGCAGCTAGCTGCATGAGTACGAGAGATGGGATCACTGACCTGCCATATCCGGTTCCAGTGCGCTTCCTGGATGCCCTTGAGCACCAGGAGCTCGGCGCCTTCGACGTCCACCTTCAGGAAGTCGACGCGCGCAATGCCGTGCTCCTTCATGACGTCCGACAGCGTGCGCATGGGGACCAGATACTGCCTGGCGCCCTCAAAGAAGTGCGGATCCATGGTGCCGCCCTGCGCACGGATCTTCTCCTCAGGGTTGATGGTGGAGTTGCCCGGAAGGCGCGGAAACAGAGTGGCTGGCACGTCGGCATGCACTTCGTCGCCAAGCGCCACATTCAACAAGGCCTTCACAGTCATAGAACTGATATCGGGTCGCCGAGCGCCCGCCGATCGATGGTCTGGCTTCATCATCATGCCGACTGCGACGTCGACGTTGCGTCGCAAGACCTCGAATCTGGGCGGAAGCGCTTCAATGCCGTAGTACGTCACGGGCTGTGATGCGGCTGTCGACGTATGATCACTCCCACCATCATGAGTGCTTATGTTATTACCAGCGCGAGCTGCTGATGCAGCTGCAATATGCAGGCAGAACATTCCGATGTTAGTCCCCACGTCCACCACCACGTCGCCTGGACGCACCGCTACCCCGTGCTTGCTGTACACACCATCCTCAAAGATTTCGCGGTAGATGGCCTGCACCTCGATTATCGACCCTGGAAGGATCTCGATGGTCTCCCCTGTTGCTGGCACAAGGAATTGTGCAGTCTCAGGTTCGAGTTCATGCCCCATTCTCTCTCTCTCTCTCTCTCTCTCTCTCTCTCTCTCTATATATATATATATATAGCTGAAACCTGCAGAGGACGGAATACTTTTCCACACAACGGTGTGTACAACAGGGAACAAACGGTCCCAGTAATTTCCACCCAAACAGGACAGAATACTTCTCCACACAACGCCGTTTACAATACGGAACAATCGGGGTGTTCGGGATAAACGTTCCCAATTAGCTTTCTCTCTCCTCTTTTTCCTCTCTCTCTCCATCCAAATTCTTTATGTTTAATTTTCTCTCTTTCTCTTTTTCTACCTTCTATTTTTTTTTCTTGGTTCTCTCTCTCTCTCCTTTTTTTCTCTCCTAGCTTTTCTTCTCTCTCTTCTTTTATTTTCCTCCCCCTCTCCTCTCTTTTCCTTCTCTCTTCCTTCTTCTCTCTCTCTTTTCATTCTCTTTTTAATTTTTTTCTTTTCTCTCTCTCATTTTTTTCTCTTTGTACTTTTTTTCTCTCTTCTCTTTCTCCTTTATTTTTTACTCTCTTTTTAAATTTTATCTTTCCTCTCTCTATAATTCTCTCTACATGTTCTCTCTCTCTCTCTCTCTCTCTCTCTCTCTCTCTTATTCTTCTTCTTTCACTTTCTTTCCCCTTCTCCTTCCCCCTCAGTCTCTTTTAAAGTATGTAAATTTTATTTTTTCCCTATATATGTTTATATTCTCTCTCTTCTTCTCCTCTCTCTCTCTCTATGCCACCTTTTCTTCTCCTTCCCTTTCTTCTATTTTTTTTCTCTTCTCTCCCTCTCTCTTTTAATTAATTTTATCTTTTTCTTCTCTCCCTCTCTTTTAATTAATTTTATCTTTTTCTTCTCTCCCTCTCTCTCTTTCAAGTTTTATCTTTTTTCTCTCTCTCTCTCTTCCACCCTCTCTCCTTCTTCTCTCTCTCAAAAAATATTTAAAAAATACTTTTCTCTTTTCTCTTTTATCTTTTTTTCCATCTCTCTTTCTCTTTTCCTCTTTCTTCTTCTTATTCCTCTCTCTTTTTTCTCTTTTCCTCTTTCTTCTTCTTATTCCTCTCTCTCTTTCTTTCTTTCTCTCTCTTTCTCCCCCCTCTCCTCACTTTTCTTTCTCTCTCCTCTTTTTTCCTTTTTTTATTCTTTTTAATTTTTTTTCTCTTTCTTTTAAATTTTATCTTTCCTCTCTCTATAATTCTCTCTCTGTGTTCAGATTCTCTCTTCTTCTTATTTTCTCTCTATCCCTCTCCTCTCTCTTTTCCTTTTTTCTTTTCTTTCTCTCTCTTAAATTTTATATTTTCTCTCTCTATAATTCTATTTCTCTTTATTCCCCCCTCTCTCTCCCTCCCTCTCCTCTTCTTTCTTTTTTGCTCTTTGTATTTCTCTCTCTCTTTCTCTCTCCTTATTTTAATTAAAAAAGAAATTTACATTAAAAAGTTTAATCTAACTGAGAGAGAGAGAGAGAAAAAAAACCTACGTCCGTCTTCTTTTTATCATTCCTCTTCTTCTTCTCTCTCTCTCTCTCTTCTTTTATCTCCCTCTCAAAGCGTATCTACTTTTCTCTCTCTCTCTTTCTTTGCCCTCTATTTTTTTCTCCTCTCCTGGTTCTCTCTCTCTCTCTCTCTCTCTCTCTTTGCTTTTCTTTTCTCTCTCTCTCTCTCTTCTGTTATTCTCCCCCTCTCTCCTCTCTTTTCCTTCTCTCTCCCTCTCATATTTTTTTACTTTTTATTTTTTCTTCTCTCTCTCTCTTATTTTCTTCTCTTTGTGCTTTTTTTCTTTCTCTCTCTCTCTCTATTTTTTATTCTCTCTCTTTTTAAATTTTATCTTTTCTCTCTCTATAATTCTCTCTACATGTTTCCTCTCTTTCTTTCTCTCTCTCTCTCTCTCTCTCTCTCTCTCTCTCTCTCTCTCCTTCTTCTTCTTCTTCTTTCACTTTCTTTTCCCCTCTCCCCCCTCAGTCTCTCTTAAAGTATGTAAATTTTATCTTTTCCCTATATATAATTCTCTTTATGTTTATATTCTCTCTCTTCTATGAATCTCTCTCTCTCTCTCTCTCTCTCTCTCTCTCTCTCTATGCCCCCTTTTCTTCTCCTTCCCTTTCTTCTAATTTTCTTTTTTTTCTTCTCTCCCTCTCTCTCTAATTTTAAATTTTATATTTTTCTTCTTTCCCTCTCTCTCTTTTAAATATTATCTTTTCTCTCTCTCTCTCTCTCTCTCTTTCCCCCTCTCTTCTTCTTCTCTCTCCTTTCCTCTCTCTCAATATTTAAAAAAGGCTTCTCTCTTTTCTCTTTTTCTCCATCTCTCTTTCTCTTTTCCTCTTTCTTCTTCTTCTTCTTCTCTCTCTCTCTCTCTCTCTCTCTCTCTCTTTCTCTTATATTTTATCTCCCTCTCAAAGTGTGTGAAAAACTATGTTTGAAAAATTTTAAATTTAAAAAAAAACTTTTTTAATGTTTAATTAAAGAAAAGTTTAATCTAACTGAGAGAGAAAGAGAGAAACTTTTGATTTAAAAAGAAGTTTGATTTAATTAAGAGAGAGAGAGAGAGAGAACCTAGGCCCTACGCCTGAGAGAGAGGGGGGAGGAATTTAATTAAAAAGGGGAGAGGAAAAGAAAGAAAGAGATTATAAGTGAGAGAGAGGGGAGGGGGTTTTAATTTAAAAAAGGGAGGTGAGGGGGAGAGACTTTAATGAAAAAAGGGAGGGGAAGAGAAAATGAGATATTACACGTGAGAAAGAGAGGAGGGGAAGGGATTTTGATTGAAGAAGGAAGGTTTGGAAAAGGGGGTAGGTTCGCGAAAAACCCTCTGGAAATAAATAATATAGTAGTAAGACATTGGACCTATCTTTCTTCGAAATGTGATGCCCTCACAGCTCCATACAAAGGAATGGTTACAAATACATTATCCTTCCAATGAAACATAATAAACTTGCAAGAATTATTATATAACTTTCCAATCTCTCTTTTAAAATTAAAGGGGAGCTCTTCTAGACCTTTCAAATGAGAAGTTTGGTGACTCTTCAAATTTGAGGCTTGCAAAGGCCATTTGAAGGAGTCCGCCTTTAAATTTGAAAAAAGAGATTAGAAAGGTATGTAACAATTTTCTAAGTTTTGTACCTTTCGTAAGAAAGCTAATATGTTTCTAACTCTTTCCTACACTACAAGAGATAAACAGAATGGTAGTTTTTCAAAAACTTTCTTGGCCTCAATATGCACACTAATATGGATGTAAAAAAAAAGCCCTAGTATTCACCGCCACTATTTTTGCATGTACATACAAGTGCATGTATCGATGTTACACCAACGTAATTTAAAAATTTCCCAATGCTTATATGGATATGTATTCCAACATTGGTAAAATATACCTATAGTTGGCAATTTCTCTTCTCTTTTCATCTAATACCATCAAACTTGAACGTAAGTCCACAAACCCTACATGATTTTTTAATTTTCCCTCTTCTTTGGGTCATTTGAGGTATACTAATGAACCTAAGGGTAATGTAGGTTATAAAGAATAAAAGATTTAAGAAAGTCATCTTCATCCCAAGATCCTATAGCAGTGCTATCCATGTCCTTTTGATATCTAACTGAGAGAGAGAAAGAAAGAAAGAAAGAAAGTTATATTAATGTCTTCTAAAGACCAAAACTGGCCTATGAGACAAACTGTGATACAACTGATGAGGTCCAGCTATCCAAAATAAAAGTGTTGAATGAAAAGCTAAAAACTGGAAACTGAAAATACGGTGCTGTGAGTGTGATAAGTGTCGTGTATGTGTATGTGCGTATGTAGCTCCGGTACTCCAGATAATGGCTACAAAAGGGGAACAAATGTCGGCTGTGATAGGGGAACAACTGTCGGCTGTGATAAAGTGGTGCGATGTGTATATGTAATAGATGCAGGGAGATATACTATCCTGGGATGTAGAAGCAGTCGTCGAAGTTGCTAATAGCAGGTGATCCCTCCTAGATGCAGGATGTGGTACATCGGCGGTGGAGAAAGAGCAAACTGGAGATATGAGATCCAATGTGTTGAGTGTCGTCGGATCTCAGTCTGCTGTCAATGTAGATCAAGAATCCTCCGGATCTCCTGTCGGTGTGGCTGTGGGGTCTGAAACCCACGGATCCTCGTGCGGCGTCGGGTACGTTGGTCCCCTCAGCCTGCTGTAGTGTGAGCCCGGAGGTCTGGTTGGAGGTTGGTACAGTAGCTCTGTGAGAGAGAGAGAGAGAGAGAGAGAGAGAGAGAGAGAGAGAGAGAGAAGCAAGAAGAGAGAGAAAAAAAATATGTTTTTAAATCAATTAATGGCGCAAGGCATATAATAAAAAATTAAGTGGCTAGCTAGACGTTGCCAAAAGAACATAACAACGTCTCTCCATGGTTGGGAAACCTCTATACTCGAAAGTCCCAAAGCACCATTCTATACCCGGCTAGACTTTGTTAAAGTTCAAGATGTTGGGAAATCTTCAGACTTACATCTACAAACTTGAAATATAAAGAAGATGTCATACCTTGCACAAGCTAAGGAGACTTTAAGAAAATGATTATAGCAATAAATAATGATTGAAAATGGAGCTATAAAGAAGAGGTTGAGAAATCTTTAGACTTAAATCTACAAAATTGAAATATAAAGAAGATGTCATAACTAGCACAACTTAAGGAGACTTTAAGATAATGATTCTAGCAATAAATAATGATTGAAAATAACGGTGAGATTAATAATTCAACATCATGAATGGAAACTAAACTATATTTGTTGCAATTTCTTTCCTAAGAGAAGGACTAAAAGTTACCTATTCTTTTGGTTTCCCAAGCTGTTTTTACTAGTAACATGTGGGATTAGTTATAACATTTTAATTTATTAAAATAAACAACCCAATCTAAAAACTATTCATAGCATTTTAAGTAGAGAGTAGAGACAGAGACAATGAATGGAAGACAATAGGCTCTAACATGTTATGACCCATGATGAGTTGTGCTTGAAGGTAACATGATATGACAGTTGGATATTTGCATACATCATTAGAAAAAACTAAGAAGATATGTGTACAATAAGAGAATATTCTCTTGTCCAAAAAGATAACTTCCAATCTACCAAACGTCAGCACTATCTTGATATGCTCACTCGGTTGATAAGCCATCTCTAGCACCAAGTCTATTCTCAACTACTTGTCTAATCTGCACCTCCTTGAGAAGACAAGTACTTCATGAAGAACTTGATACTACAACTTTCTTCTCATGTAAGCTTGTTAAGTTTATGCTTGAGGATGGTGAGGTAGCATTGATGCTAGATATTGAAGGTTTTCTTCTAGAAGAAAACTTGAGAAAATCTTCTCTCAATGTGGGTCTATCATCTCAAGTTTTTTCTCTTGTGAGAGGATCTTCTATTCATGTGTTGCACTATTTGAGGCAGAGTGAGACAAACTGAAGAGCTATCCTAGATAGGATAAATAGGTAACTTCACAAAATGAAACTTTGACATGGATTGAGACAAGCCAAAGAGAGAGAGAGAGAGAGAGAGAGAGAGAGGAAGATGGAGAGAGAGGTAACTTCATAGAATTGGACTTTGATACATCCTGAGGAAGAGGGAGAGAGAGTAGTAGAGAGATAGACAGGGATAAAGGAAGTACACTAGATTTACTCATTTACTTATTTTTACGAGTTGTGAACGCTTGCAACTATGAGTTGTAACTTATGTAATGTTATTGAGTATTTCTCTACAGTGCATGTAGTCATAAAGGAAAGCTCGTGTAAATAGGGGCCTTTGCAATGGCTAAGAAAGAATAAAATCAAAATATTTATAAGATTTATGAATAAATAGTTTTGTTAATCATTTTGTTCCCCATTGTTTTCTTGAAACGATGCTTTCATCTCTTGCCATCACCCACATGACTAGGCATGCCTTCATAATGATAATAAAAGTAAAAAGAGACAATGTTCATGCCATCATGCTAGATCAAGCTAAGAGAAAGGAAAACCAACTAACTATGCACCTCAAAAGGCTCATCGTCATCATAATATAATAGGTCACTATGAAGAAGAGAGGTCAAATCACCTAGTCGAGCTAGAAAGAGAGATAATCTCTTCAGTCTAGATGTTGAGAAGAGAGAGAGTCTACTAAAATTGAGGGAGAGAAGAATATTAATCATAAAGTGAAACAGAGAGTGTTTAGGATTTGTGACTTTAAGAGACTATATAATAAGCCTTAGGAGGAAACATTAAGAGACTTTTTAAAGTCATCATCTATGATTATTCAGTTTTGAATGCATTAGAAAAGGATTGGTAGATGGATTATCTATTCTAAATTTTTGTATATTGACATAGATTGATTCTAAAGGAAGTGTGCTAGACCTACTCCAAGGTTAGCCCTACTCTCAAATCTTCCCCAAGGAGCCGTTTGTCTATTTGATATGCTAGGATTAGAACCCAATGTAAGAGGTCCCTCTTTAGATATTGGACATTAGCTAGGAGTCACCAAGGAGTGAGGGGGCTCTCATGTAATTCCATGGGTATGCTAGGACTAGTCTAACCCCCCCATGAGCCCAAGATAGGACTCATAGAAGAGCTTGATGCTAGTTGAGGGCTGATTGTGGTTTTTTCTTTGAGTAAAGTCCTATTTTTGGACTAAAATTGATTTAATAAGATCATGATTATACAATCTTTGAAATAAAGGTTATGTTTTCTACAAAAAGAAAACTATAGATAATTAGAATACTAAGCAAATCTCATCTTGAATTGAAAGTGGGAAGGCAAATCCTTGACTAGTTTACCTTATGATAGAGTAGTCTTGATTAGGTTTAAAGAGGTTTCCTACAAAAAGAAATACGTTATTAACATTTACAAATACAGATTTCTTTACAAGTATCCAAAGGATCCTAAAGCAATCCCAATCCCACTTTGCACTTGGTGGAGGCATTGACGAGACCTTGACACTACCATAGTACCATCTCATATCTACATAAGGGGTTATGATAGATCGAGTGGTTCAACTTGGCTGATTGAGGTGTCCTAGACCTTGGCATAGGCATCGATGCCACATGTAGAGGACGATACATGGGAATATTATTACCGTGCTAGAGCAAGGTCTCATACCCCTTAATTGTGTCATCCATATTTGTACCAATTAGACTCATTGTAGATTTGGCTATATAGCTTTTATATGGCTATATATATTTTCCTTTTACTATCCATGTACATTCAATACTTAATTATATAGTTGTATCACTACTACTAGGGTGTTTTGGTTATAATTGTTGGTGTCATCCATCATTTTTGGCCTCTTAGGCCTAGTATGGTGACTTAATGCTTTGTCTTAAGAAGCCCAATGTGCAGATCATGGTCTGTAAAAAGTGATTTGACACATAATTATGGTAGATTATACTAGACAAGGAACTCCATGGCTAAAGATAGAGGAGACAACATCCACAATCAACATTGTTAATTGATATTCCACTCCACACAATGCTACATAACAAGGCTTCTTTAATAGATATCCTTTTTCCCTTTCACTCATACAAGTGGCCATCCTTATCTTGACTTTTCCATAGTCAATACTTATCTACTCACCTTGCACCTTTAGGAAACTATCACACATATACACACACACCCACAAACATCAAGCTTATATTCTCAACACCCCTCTAAAGTGAGTTGTTTACTTTACTTTGTCACCCATCCAATGTACCATTGCACAATTACAAGTGCTCTCTCTCTCAACACTTGTCATGTTTTGAATTTCCCGACTTCTTGTACATTAAATTTGAAAATCTTGGACTATCAAAAGTAGTTTCTCGAATAAAATAATCCATATCCCGTACCTTGACACCTTCCGAGATCAATACGGCTACAAATATCTCATCATGAAAAATGTCATGTGAATGGCCATTGTGGCTAGGTAAGCCAAGTTTAGAGTAGGCATGTTTATGACTTAGGCAAGTCAAGCAAATCAAAATTTGATTTGAATAAGACTAAAAGAAATTTAAAAATCTATAAGCTTTTAAAAGCTTAAAGAGAGAGAAGGAGATGTCGACAGGATGTTCCCCCCTCTCTTCTCATGATTTTCAATGCCATCATCATCCCCTCCTCTTTCTGAAAATTAAAGAGATTAAATAGAGACATACAATCTTCTTTCCATGTCTTAGCAAAAGACTTGAGCTATCTCCTCCTTTTCTCAATTTGACAAGAGGCCCAAATTGAAGGAAGATCACTCAAAAGCTAGATGAATCAATCATGGCATCTTTGGCAGCCTCTCTGGACCTCAAAGAACAGATTGCCAACAGCAGATTGTATCTTGAAAGCTCCTAAATAGCTAGATTAGCAAGATACCCTCCACAAAGAACTCCTCTTCTTGGTCACGACTCATGAGAACCCCCATCCTTTCAATTAAATTATAAATATGAGGCATGAGAAGCCATAGAACACATTAGATTTGAGACAAGAGATGAGACTCTACTCGAAACAAAAGAGAAGAGCAATAGAGAGAAGGCAAGAGGAGAGCGAGAGAGATTATTCTTATTGCAAAAGACACGGGAGATACATTGCCACATTTCTAAGTCAAATCCCATCTCTTTCAACTTCATTCCCTTGTAAAATTGAAACTTTACTCGATTTTTTCTCAAATTCCTATTGTAGCCGTCTCTATCAAAATCAAATCAAGATGACCCATAGCTCTATTACTGAAATCTTCTCTACAATTCTTTGATTGAAGACCATGGCCACAAAGAGGAAAATTGTAAGATCCGTGGGAGCGAGAGTCATTAATAATGTTGTGGAAGCTATGGGAGCAAGAGTTGCTAATAATGCTATAGGTACGACCACTACAAATGGAATGGCAAGTACCGAAATTACAAATGAGCTTACGAATACCAATAACAGCCAAGCGCTCGTCATGAATCCCCATGTGCTATATTTACCTAATATCTTAAATATTAAATACGACAAATAGATCAACTGATAAAGGATAATTGCATCCATGATAGTAGTGAAAGTAAAATTTGCATATAATCTCATGCATAGAAAATTTACTAAAGAGAAAATTTTCCATGATAATCGCAATTCAAAATAATTAATTTAGATTGCATGGGATTTATTAGGAATGGGTTGTATGAAAAATACTGCACTACATGAAAATAATTTATGATTTTATTGTATCAAGTAGGAATTACAAAGAATTACATTCAAGGACTATGATTTTGCAATAAGAAATATTTAAGTAGTTAAATTTTAAATCCAAATTTGTACTAAATTGATGGAATCTCCAATCGATAGATACAGACACTAACTCTTAGAAAAATCTTGAAATAGAACTATTAGAATACTTTCCATGATAAAATATCCAAGGGTTTTGAATCTAGTGAGGCTAGACAAAGGATCAATAAAATATAGTTTAAAAAATGTTCATCACGAAAGCTTTTGCTCATAGAAGTCCTTTAGAAATCTTGGAAGGATTAATTGGTTGTCCAAACTCTAGAGGAGGAAAGCTTTGAAAAATTAACTCCTCGTTAAGATTTATCTTGGACAAGATACCAAGGAGAAGAGTAATCCAACAGGATTATTGAAAAATATTGCCACTTAGGCTAAGTTTAGCCTTGATATTGTCACCCTAGGAAAATGGTTTTGTCTAGAAAAAAACCATTAAGTCAGTTGTGTGTGATACACTTAAAGTAAGTTGTTTTTTACTATAAATTAGATTATGATTTTTCTTAAATTTATCAGGATAAAGAATGGATAATAGGGCATAGATCGCCAATTGAGGCAGTATTCCTAAGCAAAGACCATCGACTGAGGCAGTGTTCTGATAGTAGGCACAGAATGATGCCAAGTGAGGCAGTGTTCCATAATGATGCTAGACCTTCCCAAGTTCAGTGTGAATAACCTACTCCAAGGGGTTTTTGTTTTCCCGTCAGTGAGTATGGACCGGCCATGATGCGAAAGGTTTTATCGTAGGGAATCCTAGTTTGGCAAGAGGAGATGAGGATACCAAGGGGCTTTGGTTGCAAATTCCTTAGACTCTTATGAACTGTCAACTACCCTTCGAGTCTAGAGAGTATTTTGGAAGTCTTGATACTAGTCTAGGGACTAAAATTAATGGAAATAAAACCTTCGAGTTGATATGATGTCTAGTCAGGGACAAGAAGCATTGTAAAAAGATGTTTTTTTAAAGAAAATGTGTAACAAAGAATTGCTTTACACTATTTTTGCGTTGTGAAATAGAGATATGTAACGAATTTGTGTCAGAAGATAATCAAAGAAGCTATTTTTATATGTCAAAGCTAAAGTGGTAGGTAATTAGGTAATTAAAAGTCCTCTATCGAGGGAAGTAGGTGGATGGATCCCTGATAGGTCCATACCTATGGATGGGTGGTATCAATTAGCCGAGAGCTTTTCCCAAAAATTACATTAATAAATAGGCAAACAAATGGCCAACTAGATACTAGGTAGAATATGACTTGCATTTTTTTAGGGGGGTGGAATGGGATTTTGCCTTATGGGCAAAAGGGTCGACATGCTACACTCCCCTTTGTCTCCCATTCTCTTTGAACCAACTGTAATGCAAGTTTGCTTCACTTCGAGTGATCCAGTGCGAAGTGGAAACTTGAAATACTGGTGCTAGAGTTGATTGATAGGTGAGTCAACCAATATTAGGAACCTAGAACTCAAGTTGATCCTCATGGGAATGGCCGAAAACTTTCACTGTGAGGTAGGCTCAAGTGAGCCTCAACACCAAACTCCGAGATATTCCATGGAGTCCGAGATGGCATTGTCTAAGATATCTCTTAATGGACTACTAAGAATGTGCCGACAAGAAAGTAGCTCGGATGGGCACATCATAGTTGGTATTAGAGCCATGTTAACATAGGATACGACACAAGTATAAAATTAGAAAATATTTGTAATTACAGCTTAAGATATATTTTCCTTAAGCTGTAAACTCTTTTGTTTGTTAATATATGTTTTTTTATTTTTAGCAGAATGACAAACCTTGGGAACGATTCTTGATTTTCCAAGTCATGTTTATGTCAACATGCACTCATCTAGTTTTAGGTGGAGAAGCCAAATGATGCAAATATTAGTTAACCTTTGCCCTTGTATTGTGAAAGACGATGGATGTTAAGCGGAGGATACTATTACATTGATGCAAACCATCTTGCTTACCTCTAAACAATTTAAAGAGGGTGAAATGGATGGAAAACCTTAAGATTTCCAAGATTTATCTATTCTATGAGGCCAGAGTAAACTTGAACTTGTTCACCAAAGGATGACAAGTCAAATTAAACTAGTACATCTATGAGGAGGTCACAAATATCATACCGATCGACAAAGTGATGGTTGTAGGTCACTCTAATTCTAGCAACTACAAAAAAAAATGGATTACCTGATCTTTCCCTAAAATATAGGTTTTTGGATATCCATTCCTAAAGCCCTAATTATTATTTAATGGATGTATCATAGTGCCATGCCTAGGTTTATAATAGAATATCCTCTTCCAAGAATAATATAAGCCTCTAAGCTACTCAAATAATGTATTCTCTTTCCTATTGATGTAAGGAATTATTTTTGTCCATTTGTTGTAATCAACACAGGTTGCCACTTTAACAATTGAGAATAATGGAAAAATATTAACTGCTTTATTGTACTTTTTTGTAAAATTTTTAAGAAGTCTACATTTGTTAAATCCTAACAGGACTAGGGTTATTACAAACTAATAGTAATTTATTTCAAGATAATGAAGCTTTGAAGAAAGTTCTTGTATTTTAGTAGGCTATATTTATATATGCCATGCATTTGTCAAATTATGAATGGCGAAATAACTTTATGACTATCTTAGAGAAAAAGTACGGTCCTTATCCCTCCTATCCAAAATGGCGTTGGAGGAAATATGGGATGAATTGTTACATTGAGACTGATTGTCTCGACCATATGAAGATCAACCTTATGTGAATCCAATGGATGGAGAGCTTAAAGATCGTTGAACTATTTCTCTGTGATGACTCTGAATAGAATCCCATTCTTCATATTAATAGCTGACTAGTTTGCCAAAATCATTACTTATATGAAGAATTAACTTCATTCCACTCGATAGAGTTGCTATTCTAGGGCATGACCCTCGTCATAACAACTACAGAGAAGGATATCTAGATCTTCCTACTAAATACCAAATTTTGGATGTACATGCCGCAACTCCATTTGATAAAACTGTTGAGCTATCTAAGATCCATGGATAAGCCAAAAGATAGAAACAATTTCTGGCTGTAATTGAAACTCTATTTTGATGTACATACCTTGACTATCAATCAAGAAGACTGAATAATAAATACTTCCTTTCCAAAATTTATGTGATCAAATTAAGCAAGTTAATATTTTTCTTGAATATTATTACCAAAAAATCATGAAAATTATTAAAATCTCTAGGATGGTACTTTGAACCTCAACAGCACAGAAGCTCAAGAGAAGAAATTTATTTTTAAGCAATATAAGTCACCAGACTTCCATGGTAAGGGGAATGATACTCCAACCGAGGTGGAAACATGGATAGAATCTATGGAGGATTATTTCATTGCTACAAGGACGGCACTGTTAAATTAAGCAATGCCTATCTTTGGTGGAAACAACGATGCAAGGACCATGGAATGCCCGAAAAATTGCTATCACCTAGGATAGGCTTAAGGATGCTCTGTATGAAAGATACCTTCCATCCACATATCGAGCCTAGAAGATGAATGAATTTTTCAATTTAAAGTAGCTAAGCCTAAGCCTAGCATCTTACTACTCTAAATTCCTAACGCTTCTAAAGTACACACCATCGATGGATATTTTACAACAAGTATCCAAATTTTTCAATGGTCTAAATCCACCCCCTGAATACACGTCTTGAGTCAATGTGACCATTAGACTTACAAGATACATTGATTTGAGCAGCTCCAATAGTTCAAGTGGTGGAGCAAAGCCAAGAAATGCTAAAGTATGGAACAAAAATTGTCAAAACAAGGGCAACTCCCAAGGCTATGCAAAAAGAGCCCAAGGGCAGTATCAGCCAGATACGACAAAGAGAGCCAAGCCAAATGTGGTGGAAAACTTTGTACCCATAGGAAAAGACAACAAGGCTGCAATATGCTTTTATTGTAAGGAACCAAGACACTTCAAGAGACAGTGCCCGAAGCTTGGCCCACCATCAAGAGAGGTAGATCATGAGATCAAACTCATTCCAGGTGGCACTGCTCCTATAGCCAAGAGACCCTATCCGATGTCAATTCTTGAAGCCATTGAGCTAAAAGCAAAACTCAAGTAGTTATTAAACCAAGGATACATCCAGCCAAGTAATTCACTAGCCTCAATACTATTTCAATAAAAGAAAGATAGAACACTCCATCTTTGTATCAATTACCGCAGATTGAACCAGGTGGCAGTGAAAAATAAATATCCAATCCCAAGGATAAATGAGTTGCTTGATTGACTCCAAGGAGCAAAGATATTTTCAAAGATTAACCTCAGATCAGGGTACTATAAAATAAGAATCAAGGAGGAAGATATCCCCAAATCCACCTTTAACACAAGGTACGGTCATTACAAATTTATTGTGATGTCATTTGGATAAATGAATGCTCTTGCCACCTACAATAGATTGATGCAAGACATTTTCAAAGCTTATCTTGATGATTTCTTTCTTTGATGATAACCTAACATATTCCAAGGATGAAGAAGACCATGAACCACAAGTGCAAATAGTTCTTGAGACAATGAGAACTCACAAGCTTTATGCTAAGAAGAAGAAATGAGCTTTCTTTAAGAAGTAGATTCAATATCTAGGGTTCATAGTATCAACAAATGGAATTTTGGTGGATCCATTCGAGGTCAAAGATGTATAAGATTGGCCACCTCCAACAATGGTTAGAGAAGTATGAAGCTTTCAAGGGCTAATGGATTGGTATAGAGTCCTCATGAAAGACTATGCCTTGATCGATGCACCTCTTACTAGCCTACTCAATCAAGAAGCAGGTCGCCATTATATGGATGTATATTGAGCAATCCATCTTTGAAAAACTTGAGCATAGTTTGGTAACTGCCCCTATTTTAAGGCTGTCTGACCTAAGTAAGGAGTTTGAAGTCATAACTGACACAAGCTCTCTTACATTAGGATGCATGCTTATGCAAGAAGGATATCCAATAGCCTATGCTTCATGGAAATTAAAGACTCATGTAAGGTTCAACAAGGCCCTTTCTGAAGGCTTTCTTGCCAATTGGTTAGCTACTATAGTACCAATCCGAAAGGCTAGAGATGCTATGGTTTCCACTAACTATAGAAACATCATGGTTGGCCATATACTATCCAAGCCTTATGGACCAGTACTAGAGTATGAGTGAGAAAATGGGCGAAGATGCACCAACATTGGGCCTTAATATAGTCAGAAAAATCTTCTATTGGGAGAGAGTCAAGGGTGATGTATTCAAGTATGTTATCGAATGCCTAAAATGTCAGAGAATTAAAGCTGAAATGCATCAAGTTGCTAGGTGAGCTCCAACCACTTGACATTCCTCAAATGAAATGGGAATACATTAGCATGGACTTTATAGATGGGTTATCCCCAGTACAAGGAGGATATAATTCAATTATGGTATTCTTTGATATGTTGACAAAAGTTACACACCTTATTCTTGTAAAAACCAATTACAAGGCTTCACTAGATTACATGGATTACCCTAGAGAATCATCAGTGATTGTGATTCTCTCTTCACATCAAACTTTTGCAAGAGCTTGTTTTGAAGCTCCAAGAACCTAGCTATGCTTCAGTTTTTCTTACCATCCCCAAACTCATGATCAGATAGAGTGGGTTAACCAAATTATTGATGATATACTTAGAGCTTATTGAAACAAAGAACCTAAGCGATGGATTCAATACCTACCCTTAGTTGAATTTTCCTACAATGCATCATATCATCAAAGTATTTAGATGACTCCTTTCTAGGCATTGTATGGGCAAGATTGTCTTATGCCACTAAGTTTTTCTTATCCTACCCTATGGGTAGAAGCATCTAAGAAAATGCTGGGAGAAATTGATCAACAAGTAAAGGCTATCATGCAAGATATTCAAACTGCCAAGGATTGGCAGAAAGCATATGCTGATCATCGAAGACAAGAACACATTTTCAAAGAAGGTGACATGATTTTTATTCAAGTTCGCCCAAAGAAAAGTTCCTTATCTTTGGATAAATTTAAGAAGCTAAGTCCCATATATTGTGGACCATATAAGGTGCTAAAATGTCTATGACCTAATGCTTATAACCTACAACTCCCTTACAACTTGAAAGTGCATAATGTATTCCATGTCAGTATATTGAAAGCCTAACCCGGATCATGTACTTAATTATCAATAACTTGTATTGCCAAGTCAAGGAGTTCTTGAACTTCAACCAGATAGGATGCTTGATATGTGAAAGAAAGTTCTAAGGAGTAAAATTATTCAGGAGTACCTCATCCAATGGAAAGACCATCTTGAAGAGGATGCCACTTGGGTTGATGAAAAATCACTATGTAACCAATATCCCCAATTTCATTCGAGATGAGGACATCTTGATTCCTCTAAGGGGAAGAGGATGTAATGTTTCGACTTTTTCGACTTTTTCTACATTAAATTTGAAAAGCTTGAACTATCAAAAGTAGTGTCTCGAATAAAATAATCCGTTTCCCATACCTCAACACCTTCCGAGATCAATATGGCTACAAATACCTCATCACGAAAGTAATCCATATCTGGTACCTCAACACCTTCCGAGATCAATATGGCTACAAATACCTCATCACGAAAAATGTCATTTGAATGACCATTGTGGCTAGGTAAGTCAAGTTTAGACTAGGTATGTTTATGACTTAGGCAAGTCAAGCAAATCAAAATTTAATTTAAAGAAGACTAAAAGAAAGTTAAAAAGCTATAAGATTTTAAAAGCTTAAAGAGAGAGAAGGTGACCTCAACAAGATGTGCCGCCCCCTCTCCTCATGATTTTTGTTGCCATCATCATCCCCTCCTTTTTGGAAATTGAAGAGATTAAATAGAGACATAAAATCTTCTTTCTCTATCTCAAAAAAAGACACGAGCTATCTTCCCCTTTTCTCAGTTCAGTATAGCAAGAGGCCCAAATTGAAGAAAGATCACCCAAAACCCAGGCGAATTAGTCATGGTATCTTTGGCAGGCTCTCTGGACCTCAAAGAACTAATCTCTCACATTAGATTGCATCTCGAAAGCTCCCAGATAGCTAGATTAGCAAGATACCCTCCACAAATAACTCCTCTTCTTGGTCACAACTCATGAGAACCCCCCTCCCTTCAATTAAACTATAAATATGAGGCATGAGAATCCATAGAATACATTAGATTTGAGAAAAAAGAGGAGACTCTACTTGAATCAAGAGAGAAGGCAAGAGGAGAGTGAGATAGATAATTCTTATTGAAAAAGACAAGGGACATACTATGCCGTATTTCTAATCATAATCCCATCTCTTCCACCTTCATTCCCTTGTAAAATTGAGACTCTACTTGATTTCTTCTCAAATTTCTATTGTTGTCGTCTCTATCAATCAAATCAAGACGACTCATAGCTCTATTATCGAAGTCTTTTCTACAATTATTTGATCGAAGACCATGGCCCCAAAGAGAAAATTTGTAAGAGCCGTTGTCGGAGGGGTTTTAGTCGAAAGGTCGTATCCTTCGAGGATCAAAGAGAGAATGAATTGGATAATAAGAGATTGAAGAGAAGAAAAATAATAGGTAGGAGATTCAAATGAATCCCAAGAATGTTGGAAATCAAGTTCTCTTCAAGACATGTCCATACATCATGACTCAAGCATAAAACCTTCTGCACTCCAAATAAACTTTAGTCTTGTGTATTCTTGGTTATTATAGTAGTCATAAGCTGAATATTTGATGGTGGCTAGCCTCCATGAAAAATGATTCTTGGATTATCTAGGCAGTGTCTACTACTACTCGGAAGCAATCTCAAAGCATTAGATCTCATGGGGCTCCCTATTATACCAAAGACACGCACCAAAATATTGGCTTCTTCTCTTCTGCCTCATACGATAAATCTGATGGTTCTATTGGCTCCAAAAGGGGGCTAAAACCCTAGGAACTTGCTTGGAATTCTCTCAAATCACTCCTTCTCCCCTCCTCCCCCATTTGGAGTGTTGTTTGCTGTCTGAAATCTACGATTGCACGTCGCGCGATTTCGAGAGTCCTTTATTTTTTCATGAGATTTCCCAAAACTAGTTGAAAAGCCACTTGCTTTTTGCATGTCACCCTATTCTAGAATTTTTCTATATCTTTTTAGGATATTTACAAGAAATAATATCCAAAATATCAAATATAGGCTAAATTTGTTCAAAAATATCATATTTTTGAACCATCCATACTATGGGTACTAACACTAATGACTAATATGACATTAACTCTCCAGATTAATAAGAAAGCCAAATAATGATGCACTCCAGGGTTTTCACACTATGTTCGCATAGCGGTATGACATCCACCCTCTCTGAAGAACCTGCACATCCTCCACTATGTGCCAAAGTCCTAGTTGTCACCGAATTCGGAGTCGTCCTCATCCTCTACAAAACCATATCCTTTGCTTCTTCATCTTCCATATCTTCCTAGCTAGCCCTTGTATCATGGCCACTATTTTCATCCAATTCTAGTAACTCATAGGCAATAGATTCCCATCTCTTGAATAATTTGATTCTTTTCCTTACTACCAAAATTATTATGGTTTTCCACCATTCGATTAATACTTTAGCACCAAACCGAATTTCATATATTTTCCCTTCCTCATTATCTTTCCTAATTTCCCATCCAATCCCGATTGGGCTCATATCAACAAGTAATGATAGGCTTTCCATGTGAATAATCAGCCTTTCTCAATGTATGAGCAGATTTCAAGAGTTGCTTCAATTTCTCCATTGCTTTTTTATGCTTCCTTTCCTAGTGAAACCTCTGACCTTTCTTCAAGAGCTGATATAGAGCATCAGCTACACGTGCAAAATGAGGGATCCATATCAAATAGAACACATATAACCCAAGAATATACAAACCTTAGATACATTCGTGCATACATCTTGCGCCCATAGGGCCCACACATATGCCCAACAATCAAAACCTCTTCAACTCCAAAGACTAAATTTTGTCTAGAAAGAGTTAAATACACCTCTTCTAGATGCATCAAAAATATTTCACAATCAACAATATGGTCTGCAACAAACTGTCTACACCCATGAGCATCCATCTCTTCATTCTTTTCATCCACTACACACCCTTTGATCAAAACATAATCCAAGAAGAGCATTGTCAAACTGTGGTATAAAATCCCTGAGTACCCTATTCATAGCATTTATCATGTGTGCCACTGATTTTGTTACATTGTTCAAGAAAGTACACATCCGTACTAACCCCAAGGGAGTCTTTATGGTTTTGATATCCCTGCTCTTGAATGCAAGCTGAAATTGATCATACCCCGTGTAAAGATCACCCAAAGAATAGATCTCTCTACCTACAAAAGCCTCTAAAATTCATCAACCACACGACCTACATCCACATTTATTATGGTCACTTCATTATCTTGCTGCAGGTCTTGAATAAATCTCAAATCCCCATTCTTTTCGGGCACAATAAACCAACGATTTGAGTATGAGGATGAAGAGGCTCTAAGATCTTCATACACATCTTTTTTTTTAGCAAATGCATTAGCTTTGGCAAGTAAGCTTTAGGCACTGGAATAGGCCTCCACTCCCATGGTACATATGGCACATTAAATATTACCATAGGAGAGATAACATTTGGATCCACACAATCTATTTCAACAGTTGGTTGAAATGCAAATGCTTTCCCATGCTTAGCCAATATCTGCATAAAATAGTATCTTTCAACATGCAAAAGAAACCCTTATGCACCAACTTGCAGCCCTATATTGTTTTAGCTATAAATTGATGACCTATATCTTTAGGAGCCCGTAAACTTAGCTATCTTGACACTTTCTCATATAGACCTTCATTGTCTGATGGATGTGGCAAAGCAACTGATTTCAAATTTTTGTCAATTGTCTTATATTTTATATTGACAATTGCTTTAGTCCATTGTAATCCTTTTCACAGAGCAAACAATGCTATAATATCATACATGTCCAAAGAATATACTGATAATACTCTATTTTCTGCCTCATTTTCTACATGTATGGTTGTTGAAATTTCATCTATAGTGTCAGTAATATTCAGCCCATAAAAGAGACCTGAAATTCCTTCATGCTCTCAGTTCCTTAGCAACCCATTTCATGGATATGCATTTAGCCTTGCATATGGCTTTCATAGGCTTAAAGCAACATGAATTGTTTGTTGTAAACTGAGAAGAACCAGTAGCAATAAATACATGCTTCATTTCATGAGGAGAGGAGTACATCCTTAAAACAACACTACTGTAGCCCCACATTACAATAGTGCTCAATGATAATCCAATTCTTTGAATTGCCTTGCATTTCAAGGCAAAGAAGATCACTCTTGAAGCGTATCACGATTCCTAGGATGATTAACAAAAATGGTAAGAAATTGGGCTTCTTTCCTCCCATCCTTGCTTCAGACTCTTGTATAAGCAGCAGAACCATCATCAAGCAAAAGTGCTACTCTTCTTATACCTCACCAATTGTAACTTTTACATTAGGACACATAGCATAGAGCTCCATCAAAGAATGATTTGTAGCCCTCATACACCAACCATGATTAGTGTCCACAGGCCATGCACCATTCTCACGCAAATGACATTAATTTTGGACCCATGTTCAAGCAAAGCAACACAAGGAGTTTCATACTCCCCTATTTTCACTACCGTTTCAATGGTAGTCCCCCCAAGGGGTCCACCTATAAGAAATCATCTATATAACGTGTGTTCAAAGGATATTAAGAAATACTCTTTCTTTACATGCTATAAGGTCTTAAAATGACCTCTTTTACTTTACTAAACTTACAAATTTTTTTCACATCGTAATTTTAAAACCATTTTAATAGATATAACTATGTAAATTTTACTAAATGTAATATCCTTTCTTTTGAACTCACGTAGTATCTTACATGTTCTATAAGGTGGACTCCCCGAGGATAGCCCTTGCCTAGTGATTTCTTGTGTAATGACTTCGAGGAATAAATCCTAGAGTCTCTTCCCCATAGTGGTGCATTTGCCTTACTCCACCATGCATATTGCTATAATACAATGCATTTTCACTCGCTTTCTTCTCTTTTCTACATGCTGCCCACTTATTACTAGCATCCTCCATTGATAAACTAGCACTTACATCATGCTCATATTCAGCCCAAATACCCAACAAACTAGATTCGTCTTTAAATTGTAGCAATGTACTAGTGGTATCACCAAGAAATTGATGCTTCCTCTTAATTATGTCAACGATTTCGTTATGAAATGCTCCCTTGTTGATGCCAAGCATCTCTCCTAAAGGGATTAAAATCTGTTCTTCAAGAATATTCTTGAGATTTGTGGTTGTCTCAATATTAGACTACAACTTATGTCCTGGCTACTCGCCCTTCTTTTTTCCCTCTTGTTTGCTATCCTATTTTTGCTCTTGTCCAACCTCTTCCATAACATGCTCGGGAGGTGGTTGATTTGCAACTTTAGGCTAATCCACACTTCTTCTTGTCATTCTCTTAGATATCCCTACATTATCTTCATCTCTCTTCCATTTCTCTTCCACAAGTACATCTGTATTTTTTTACTTTTGCTAAATATGCATACATTGAATATGTATCTACCATGTTGATTCCCACGCAGTTGTAACGTGTCCCCTAGTATCATCCAGGACACGTCTTAGCAGTCCATCGGAAAGGATGTCTAGAAAACTCCGCCCGACACTCCCATGGAATGTTACGGGTTTTGCGATCTAGGTCTTTCCGCGTCTGCCACGTAGCGGAAGTATCTTGGCCGTTCCCACTTAGGATCGATCGGAATTAGGGTTTTCCTAATTGGTCATTAGCTAACAGCAACTAGCATCAAACCCGAGCGAACTACTTTATGCAGAAACGCCAGGTCCGAAGCGGATTCACGCTACACTTGGTTCAAGGAGAATGGGAAACGAGAGGGATGCAAAGCTCAACCTCTCTGCCATAAGGCATAGTCCCATTCCGTTCCCCTAAAACAGTGTAAATCGGGTAAGATGTAACTCTAGGTCATCATTCTTGTTATTTGTTTTGATGATGATCATCCCGCTGTTCTTCGAGATCTTTTAGAAAAGTTCCCGGCTAACTGGGACCACCCAACCGTAGGACGGACCCATGGCCCATCCTCCGCACTTTCCTCGGTTTGTTTTAGCTATGTAATTATCTAACACATTAATTTGACATATAACAGTCAGCTTCTTTAATTAATCCTGTTAAGCACTAGTTCCTTCACGTAATCTTATCACGTGACATAGAAAAACAATATCAAGCAAGTTTTTTTTAAAAACATTTCATCATTTTATCTTTGAAATACAAGGAGTTCTGCCCGTAGGCTTATCCATAATCCGCCCGAAGGCTATCCAGTGATTCCCAGGGATCACTATTCCAAGCTTCCGCCCGTAAACTAGTATGCGGGCCTCGAGATCCAATCCTGAGTCACGTTAGCCTCTTGTGCAGGACCCCGAAGGCGAGGGATTTACGGCCAGAGCCCCCTGGCACCCAAGTGTCCTCCTACTCCAAGTAGAGCTCAACGGAGAGACCTCTCGCATCGGGTTCGGGCCACGTTCCCGGAGCGGTGAACAACCCCCTTGGTTAGGGTTAGGCAGGTAGTCGGGGGTAACTGAAACTGCCTCTTCCTTCAGGCCTTTAACCTGAAGTATAGGTACTCATTTAATTTGTAATTCATAATTCAAACAGAGCCCTAAAATCTCTAGCAAGCACAAACATTTCCATTAATGAATCGAGTTGTTTGGCAAACTGCTAAGGAAGTGTTATTTCCTTTTGAGCGTATCAGCACTCGTTCCCAAGGTGTCTTGTAAATTGGCAAGATCCTTTACATTCCAGTGTAGGGCGTACCTTATTAACCCAACTTGGTCAACCCTAAAGTTCCTTAGATATGCTAGTTTCCGGTTTACAACTTTCCTTATTTAGAAGGATATCCAAAAATACGTCCTTTTGCAAGATAACTTGCGTAGGGATCTGCCATCCTTGATGAGGGTTTTTACCCTTTCTCCTTGTGAATCAATCACAAGACTAAATGATTTCATACTTGTTGCGCAAGTCCTGCGATGGAATAATCTGTTTTAGATCCTTTAAGATGACGTATGTCAGGCCTAGGGTTTCTTTTTTTAAGAACCTTAGGGACAAACCCTAGTTCCTTATCTTTACGAATTTATTGTCCCTACAGTAAGGAAAGTAGTCAAGTGCTTAGGGTATGAATGTTTCTATGTTTAGATTGGTTTAGTTATCTTTTGGAAGGTAATATTAATCGTCTTGTCACGGTTTTGCTATCCTTGTGAGAATTTACTTTCCAGTCAATACAGTTTAATTTTAACTTCCGTTTTCCTTACAGATGAACTCATGCCAAATAACAACATTTGCCTTGCTAAGATGTGCAATTAGCAAAGATAACTTCCTAGTAATTTGAGCATCGAAAGAAACCTTTCATGAATTTAACCATTTACAATGATTTGTTGCGAAAGGAATAAGACTAATGGTGCAAGATATAATTTCTACAACTTTAGGATTTAACTAAAATATACTACTATAGTAAATGGATAATCTCGCTTGTAATTTATAATGCTTGACGCAACTCGAAGGAAACTAAGTTCTATTCATTATCATTCATTCAAATAAGCTAAAATTCTTTATTACAAATAACTTGGAAAAATATATCCTATCCCTAACAATTTCTCTTTGCATGATCGACTTAAAACCGAATTAAAGCCAAGAAGAAAAACCTGGTTTTGGGGTGAGATATCCACATGGATACCGGGAGATGACCCTCCCGCGACTATGCCTTGGACTTTCTTAGGAGGCATTGCAATTGTAGTCCTTCAGACGTAGAAGAAGCTTTACACTCCTTTTCGGAATTCCACCGTCACTCCCTTGCACTTCAATACTCTTCTTCTCTTTTTCGAGTAGGGGAAAAACCCAAAGTCCCAAGGGTATTTTGAAAAGGGCAAGGAACGACTAAGGGGTTTATAAAAACACGGAGGGGAGCCCAAGGAAAGGGAGCCTAAGTGAACTTTAAAATCCCAAGGGAGGGGTAATAATAGGCACAAGTAGGGCCATTGGAGGGTTTTATGACACGGGGTGAAAGGGGTTTCAAGGAATAAAACACGGGGGGGGGGGGTGATCCCGAAGCCAAGGGATAGGGCTTTTAGGGATTATACATGGGTAAAAAAATGTAATGAGACCCTTAAGTCCTTCCTGCTCTTGAGGGGAGTGACTCCAACGAGAAGGGAAAGGGGTTTTAGCATGAGGGTGAAAGGGGTCTTAAGGGCTTTTTAAAACCCGGTAGGGGGAGTTCTAATACCCATGGAAAAGGGGGTTTTTGACATGGGGGGTGAAAGGGGGCTTAGGCGAATAAAACACGGGGGGGGGGGGGGGGGTTGGTTCCCAAAGCCAAGGAAGGGGTTGAAGGGGGAAAGGGGGCTTAAGAGGCCCCTTATAAGCTTCCCCCAGGAAGCTTCTAAGGCTTCTACGCCACGTGGGGGGGAAAGGAAGGAAACGACGACTGGTGGCTGTCGGCCCAGCTTGGCGGCTGTCAGGGAGACGTGACAGCTGTCAGCCCAGCCTGGCGACTGTTAGGGAGATGGTGGCGGCTCATGACGACAGCTTCAACCTTCTCAAACTCTCTCTTCCCAGGTTTGGCAGCATCCCGTCCTCTCGTCCAGCCCCCTCCCTCCTCTAACTTCACGCAGCCTCATACTTCCCTCCTAGTTGTCCCTCTCACACAATCCTGGCGGCGTTCGTTTATCACCCTCCTTCTTCAGCTTGGCATTAACACGAGGGTTTCAGCAGAGCGATGGCTACGACCGCCTCTCTCCCCCTCCTTCCCTCCCCCCACAGGGGGTTTATATGGGAGAGGGAGAGGTAACTCCCCTCCCCCACGCGGTTCATGCATGGGTTTCATCCCCTCTACGGCATCCAGCAAGGATGCTCAGTCATCCTTGCTATTCCCCTCCCCTCCAGCACAACAGTCGGCTGGGGGAAAAGGGGGGAATAAATAAATTTCCATTATTCCTAAAGCTTATCCTTTTGGCCTCCTAGGAGGAGGTTCCCACGTAACTAAACGGGTCTTTTTTTTCTTTTAACTCGTTTATGCAAGTGGAGATCAAGATACGTTGTGGATAATTTGAAAA
Source organism: Lygodium microphyllum (assembly GCF_053477565.2). NCBI lineage: Eukaryota > Viridiplantae > Streptophyta > Polypodiopsida > Schizaeales > Lygodiaceae > Lygodium > Lygodium microphyllum. Next base: position 49,063,358 of record NC_141150.1, read on the forward strand.
TCACACCGTCAGTGTATTTTTGGATGCTGGAATTCCCTTGCATGACTATCACATGGGTTAGAAATATTATCACAATGGAAATATTACAGCAGTTATGTCAAAAATGTCTTGCCCTGCATGAGACATTTTACGAAAGGGTGGGAAAGGGACCCACCAGGATAAAATGAAGTCATGACGGAGATGCATAATCAGAACAGGATATATGCATGGGGGTATGCAATATGGACGCACAGGAACGCGTCCCCACACTTAAAACCGTAACAGGAAGGGAGAACCGAATAATCAAGGATCTAGTACCACACATCAGACCAACCACGACGTCCCCACACTTAAGACATAACCGTCACTAAAAAATAGAAGGTGTAGGATTAGAAAAACTTGGCCCATATTGCTGAGGAGGAATTTCGACTATTGAGGTTGCGTCTGGTGTCGTCGTCGGCTCCAGGAGGTAACAAGGTATCTTCACATCAGTCATCCAATGTCCTTTGTGGCAGGGACCATGCGACAGCACCCAGGGAGGTAGCTAGTTGAAGGAATCACAAAAAATTCGGCGATGGCGAAGGATATTGCACTCAACTCACAATCACTCAAATGGAATGAAAGAGCAGTCACTCGCCCCATTACTAACATCACTCGAGGAAATAATGATGAAACCCAGAGCTCACACCCGGTTTAGAAATCGACAAAGGAATGGTATAGAGAGAGTATGCCAGGATGCATAATTAATGGTGCAACAGTGCGTCCAACCCGTTTGGCATAGGTGCAAGTAGGAAGGCCAGGGAGCCTTGCAGTGCAGTGTATATAATAGAGTGATGTGTCCTATGCTGATGGAAGAAACCCAGCCTGTGGGTGCATAGGGAAATGGGAACGTACCTGACTCCAAAGATCGTAATGTCCCTCAATCCTCACCTCTTGATAATTGATTGAAGAAACACCAGTCACACTCAGCCCACCCTCTGTCTCACACTCTATTGATAGATACAAAGGGCAGCCCATTCTTGAAACCCATTGATATAATCCTCACTGTCACTTATGCAGAGGTTGTATACCTTGTGCGCAATTGATGGTGCAACTGTGCATCCCACCCTGTGTCGGCATACAGTGCAAGAAGGAAGGCCAGGGAGCCTTATGGTGCAGTGCACCTAAACAGATCATGATTTGTCCATTGAGAGGCCCATCCCGTGCGTGCAACACTTCGTTCACACATCTGGACCTCTCATTTGATTGGAAGGGGAAAACTGGTCACTCACCCCACCCTCTATCTCACTCTCTGATAGATACAAAGGGCAGCCCATACTCACGTCCCCATCTTGTTAGGATGAAAGCTCACATCGCTCAAGGGGTTGGTGATGAAGATCATGTCGGCTGTTGTTGTCATGAGGATCTTGAAGACGAGGTGTACCCAGGGAGGTAGCCAACAAGTCTCGTACTTCAATGATTTGTAAGAAAGGTCGTTTGTTAAGAAGGGCAGACAGACTGATATTGCAGAGACAGCGCACCAAGGGAGGTGGTTTCGAATTACTTACTGACGAGGATTTGCTGGTGATGAGTCAGCTATCTTGAATTGTGAGGTGTTACCACCGTTTCCACAGTCAGCTTCTTGCCCAAGGGTGTGTCCACCTTTTCTTGGAACAAGGCCTGTTATGATAGGGAATTTCTTCATTTTCTCCCATAACAGTTTTGTTTGTTTTTTTCTTTTTGTTTTTCTTCTCTTTTTTTTCCTTTTTTTAATTTTTCTTTTTTTAATTTTTGTTTTTTTTTCTTAATAAAGAGAATGGTAGAAATACCATATATCAGGACCAACCTCGCCACCGTTGTTGGATTAGATGAGAAGAGAACAATGTCAGGTTGAGATGTTTATGCGAGGGGTTATCAGAACGAGACCGCCTCATGAGGAGAACCATACGGGCTATCAAAAGCACGACAACAAGGACAGTGCGATGGCCAAAAGGGAAGGGGTAGGTCGACTGTGATTGTCAAGATCCCCAGGGAGGGAAGTACTTCTTCAGGCGATAGCCATTGATTAGGAAAGGATCATCAAAGGCATTAATTGTCTGCACCTAAATAGAGCCGTTAGGATTGACAGAAAGTACCTTGTACGGACCCATCCACCATTGTTGAAGCTTGCCAAGAAACTTGCCAAATCTCGAATCATAGGCTAGGATAAGATCACCTTCTTTGAACTCCTTGTGCTTGATGAAACTATCATGATAGGCCTTGTGTCGCGCTTGAGTGGTTTCCATGCACTGTAAGGCCATCCGCCGTATCTCATCCAAGCATTCAAAATGCAGGAGACGGCGTTGCAGTGACTCACTATCTCCCAAGAGTTCTTTAACTGCCACTCGCAAAGAGAGCAATTCCAGGGAAGACGGCTTCTGCACCATACACTAGCTGGAAAGGGGTCTGTCCCGTAGCTGCCTTATGAGAGATTCTGTATGCCCAGAGGGTCTGTGTAAGTTGATCATCCCAGTCGCGACGATGTGCGGTAATCGTTCTTATCAGAATTGAGCAGAGGATGCGATTGGTGACTTCAACTTGGCCATTGGCTCTAGGGTAATAAGGGTGAACTTGCGATGGCAGATCTTATACAGCTTAGTCAGCTTCTCCATGATTTTATCAAGGAAATGAGTACCTCTGTCACTTACCAGCTCAACGGGACTACCAAAATGGGTGATGATATTCTCGTACATGAACAGGGCTATGCTGTTACCATCATCCCACTTCACAGCTTTAGCTTCACACCACTTTGTGACATAATCCGTACATACTAAGATGTGTCTGTTCTGCTTCTGTTTGGTGGGTGGATCAATGGGACACATGAAATCAATCCCCCACTTCTTGAACGGCTTTAGGGGAAGAATGGGTTGAAGTGGCATGGCACTTGTTTTGGTGGGTTTCCCCATTCGTTGACAAGCATCACATCTCTTGTTGTAATCGTATGCATCCTTGTGGAGGGTCGGCCAACCAGTATCCTGCTAGTAGAGCCTTCCTGGCTATCGTTTCTCCCGCGAAGTGTCCACCACAAGGTTCGTCATGGCATGCTTTCAATAGTATGCCAATTTTATCCCCTGCAACACATCTTACAATATTTCATCTTTGCCTCTCTTGTACAGTGCACCGCCTAGCAAGGTGTAGGGGGCTGATTCTAACATAAGCTTTTTCTTCTCACGGCTTGAGATGCCAGGAGAATACTGTTGAGTTGCCACGAGGTTGGCTATGTCTGCATACCAGGGAGTAACTGTTTCAACTAGAAACAAGGAAGCATCAGGAAGGTCTGGATCATCGTGTTCCTCTTCTTCTGGTTGAGGGATCCGTGATAGATGATCAGCTAGGACATGGAAACGACTAGGCTTAGTGACCACTGCAAAATCAAACTCTTGGAATAGGAGTAACCATCTCATTAGTCATCCTTTAATATATGCTTTGTTCATCAAGAAGGACAGGGCTTCATGATCCACATAGAACTTGAAATGTGTTGACAGTAGACAATGTCGAAACTTCTTTAGTGCAAACACCATTGCTAAGCATTCAAGCTCTGTCACTGTGTAGTTCTGTTTCCTGTCAGTGACCTTTTTGCTTGCATAATATATTGGTTCATCTAATTTAGAAGGTCCCTTTTGACATAGGACATCACCTAGCCCTTCGATTGATGCATCTGTGTGCACATGGAACTCCTTCGTCCAATCAGGAGGCTGTAAGATAGGTGCTTGGATAAGGCATTGTTTTAGGGTATTAAAGGCTTCTTCATAGTCATCAGTCCAAAGGAAATCAGCTTCTTTCCTTAGGAGCTTGTATAGAGGGGCTGCCTTGGTTGCAAAATGTACAATAAATCTTCTATAGTAGCCCACATGTCCAAGAAATCCTCTTAATTGCTTGAGGTTTGTTGGTGCTGTTAAAGCCATAATCTTTTCAATCTTCGTCGGATCTGTTGCACTCCCTTGTGCCGAGACAATATGGCCCAAAATAACTCCTGAGGAGATGCCAAAGACACATTTGTCAGGGTTGAGAGAAATCCCATACTTTCAACATCTGTCAAAACATTGCTCTAGGTGTCCCCAGTGCTCACGGATCAAACTATAGACACAGAAGTCATCAAGATACACCTCAATGAAATCATGCAGATGATTTTGAAAGGCAGCCATCATTACTCGTTGGAAGGTAGCAGGAGCATTACAGAGCCCAAATGGCATCACTCTATAGGCATAGGTCCCCCATTCTGTGGTGAAGGTTGTTTTGGATTGGTCCTCTTCTGCGATTTGGACTTGGTTATATCCGTTGAATCCATCCAAGAGGGAATACAGCTCATGGCCTGCTACTGTGTCCAACAGTTGGTTTGTAAAAGGGATAGAGAAATAATCCTTCTTCGTCTTCGAATTGAGCTTTCAAAAGTCGACACATGTTAGAAGTTTCTCGTTCTTCTTGGGTACTACCACAATGGGCGAAACCCATTCACTGTTAGCCACGAGATAAATGAACTCTGCTTCAAGAAGTTTCAATAATTTAGCCTTCACCAGAGCGGAGCAATTAGGATTCATACGCCTTTGTCTTTGCCTTACAGGTTTGGCATCAGGCTCTAGGTCAATGTGATGTTGACATACTGTGGGATCAATCCCCTTTAGGTCTTTATATGACCAAGCAAACACATCTAAGTTCTCCTTTAGTAGATCTCGCAGGACCACTAGTTCTTCTTCTGAAAGATTGAGACCCACTTTCAGGTGACGTTCAGTACCTTCAGTATCTAAGAACGTTACTTGTCTTTCACCTTCCACTTTGTGGATAAATGTCCCACGGATTGCTTTGGGATAGAGTTGTGACTATTTCAAGAGAGTAGTATCCCCGTCAGATGTTCCACTAGAGCCAGTGTCCACCTTCTGAACAGATGACTCATTTGTCTGTTAAGGTTGCGGGAAGGGTATCAGAGCTTTGTTTGCTTCTTTGTGAGTGGTGATCTCTTCTGGACTTGGGGATTCATCTTCAGAGGATGCATCCAAGAATGTCCAATAGCACGGACCTTTTAGAGTCCATGGCTCTGAGGGCTTTGGCTTTTGTGACAGGGGGCATCATCATCATCTTTTCTTTGGACTGAACAGTCAGGGCAACAGGAGCCATCGGTGAACTTAATTTTTATGCCTTTAATCCATTGCTTATACAAATTCTGCATACTTTGTGGTCCATTGATAAACTCAAATGGAACCATAGTCATTCCATCTAGCACCCGGAGATCTTTGGCCTCTGAGGTCTCTGTAGGGACATCAACAAGATTATCCTCTATCAGAGGGAATTCTTCATCTGCACTTTCATAACCTGCTTTATTTTCTTCCTCATCATTTTCATCCTCGTCCTCTGGAGGCTCTATCTCTGCTTCTATAGAAGCTCTGTAAGAGAAGAACATATCTTCTGCCTCTGCATCTACTTTTGCTTCTGTTACAGCTTGTGACTCTACTTCTAGCTCTGGCTCTGGCTTTGGCTCTGTATCTGCTGTCTCTGTGACTGTCTCTATATCCGCTCTGTCTCTGTTCTGTATCGGTTGTGTATCTACTCTGCCTCTGTACCTCTGCTCTGTAACTCTACTGTCTCTGTTTTGTCTCTGCGACTGTCATGTAACAGGGAGAACAGTAAATCAATGCTTCTATTTCACTGTTAGAGGTGATTTCAGAAGTTAATTCTAGTTGAGGCAAGAGGTATTCACCCATGGACAATGATTTTACTTCCCTTGGCAATTAGCTTACAGTGCCCACTGTTAGGGACTGTGCCTTTGTTTTCTTAGGAAAGATTTGCTTAACAGCCTCTTCATCTCTTGATGTACCATCTGTTACCTCGTTAGAAGAGCCAATTATTACTTCAATGGATGTGGATCCATTTCCTTTTTGCGATCCATACAACTTTAACACCGCTTTGTTGGGTCCTTTGCCCAGGGTTAGGGTTCCTTTGAACCAGCCCGTCCTGGCTCTTGCTTCAAAAAGCCAAGGTCTTCCCAACAACAGAGGGTATGAGGTCCCAACCACTAGGTATGTTAGCTAATAGTCTCTTCCTGCAAAGGTTGTTTTTACGTATGGGAGGATACCCAACAGTTTAACTCTGCTTTGGTCTGCCAATCTGATAAGCCACTGTGTAGGCTGAATTCCTTGCAACCCTAAGGCCTTCATTGTCACATCTGTCATTATGTTTAGTGATGAGGCTCCATCAATCAATGCATCTGAAATGAGGCATCCTTCTATCCACACACTAATCTCTGGGGTTCCAGGATCTAGGAAGGAATTAGCCACATCTACTTCCTTTACAGGCTCTGGAGCCTTATTGGTCTTGGTTGCTATTGAAGGAGCAATCCTTAGTCCACGCCTTCTTGTCAAGATGCTTTTGAATTTCTTTCGGCAGCTGGAAGACAACATCAGCAATTGTCGGAATGTTAAGTTTGGTTTAAAAGTGTCTAGGTCCTTGACCAAGTCATAATCTTTAATAGGATCCATAAGCTTCTCTAGCCGGCTGGGGAATGGGGCTACACCCATTTTCATTTTTTCTTTTTCTTCTAATAACTGCAGCATCGGCACATCCTTTGTTTCTGGAGGTGCTTCTAGAGGGGCTACACCCATTTTTATTTTTTCTTTTTCTTCTAATAATTGTAGCATTGGCACTTCCTCTGTTTCTGGAGGTGCTTCTGTATCATCTATCCCTTGGACCTTTGGTCATGTCTCTGAGACTGTCTATGTAGCTCTCTGTGGTGCTACAGTGCTCTGTACTGCACTGTTCTATTCTGTAGTGCTCTGTCCCTCTGTTGGTAGGTTGAACTTCACAGTCTTGGAAGGAGAGCCATTTTCGTTCTGAACAACTGGTTCGTCTTTCTTGGTGCACATAACACCAACAACTTCAAACTCTACCAAATTGGAGGCAGGCTCTTGTACCTTCTATTGGCTATCAGTGCCATTGGCCTTTATAGGGGTTAGACTTGGACAATTCTTTGCAGTGTGGCCTTCTCCTTTGCATCGGTTGCATAAGGGCTTGTAATCCACATATCATCTAGGGTTTGGACAATTCGGGGAGATATGACCCTTTTCTCCACACCTATAACATTCGACCTTTGATCTCTGACCACCGCCAGACTGTCGTCCTCTGTAACTTTGAGAGGGAAACCTCCTTAGACCAAAATTAGGACCAAACTCCCTAGTCTTTGGTCCAATATCCTGTGTTGTCATTTTGGATTCTAGTAAGTTGAATCTTGCATTTTCATCCTTTTGTCTTCGTTCATGCATCTCTTTCAGAGAGAAAATATCCTCTGTATGGTTCTTCCGCAAACAGTAGGAACAGAAGGCTCCAGGAATGGTTGGTTTTCGGGTACATTCAGTGGCTAGATGTCTCGCTTGATGACACTTTCCACACCATGTATTAGAGCACATCACATCTCTTTCAGCTCCCACAGGAATGGATATATTGGTGGTATTCACCTTCAGTGTCTGTAGCTGCTCTGTAATCATATCTAGAAGCTCTTTCTTGATACTTGCAACTGAGTTGGATAAGTAGTCCTTTAGATTTTCACCTCCTGAAGTGCTTGCAGTAGGGTTTTGGGAAGCTTCTGTAATTACTGCATACATTGGTTGGGTTGATCCAGAAGGTCCTCTATTCTGGTTCTGATTCAGAGCTCCTGCTGAGACTTGGGATTGTTGATTCCAGTTGGTAGGATTCAACTGCTGTTGAGTCACCATTGGAGGAACTGTTTGAGGCCATTATTGTTGTGGTTGAACCATCATTTGAGGCACTGCCATCTGTGGTGACCACACTGGATTAGGTGCATTATACTGTGGCACTGTTTGCATCTGGGGATAGGGGTAGGGAACTATCCCTGGGACTGCATTTGGTGGGTATACCATTCCTGGCATGGGAGGAGGTAAGACTCCTCTTCCTGGAGTCATTGACAACCTTGCTTCAACTTCGTCATACAATCTTGCACCTTCCATTGCAGCTTGCGGATTGACTGGTCTTCTCAATTCTACGAACTTGCAAACTTCTGGTTGCAGGCCTCTGAGAAACACTCCTTTTTGGATTCCTTTGTCCAAATGATGGTTAGTCCATCTCTTCAGGATGGATTCCATTCGCGAGACATAAGCTTCTACTCTTTCTCCAGAGGACTGACTTAGGTTCATAAACTCCTCTCGCATCCGCTCTTCAAAATCTTCACGCCTGAATGTAGTCCATCTCTTTAGGATGGATTCCATTCACGAGACATAAGCTTCTACTCTTTCTCCAGAGGACTGACTTAGGTTCATGAACTCCTCTCGCATCCGCTCTTCGAAATCTTCACGCCTGAATTTAGTGAGGAATGCCAACTTCAGGTCGTCCCATGTGCCAAAAGTTTCTGCTCCTTATCTCTCATACCACTGAAATGCCGCACCCTTGAAAGTGGCGGGGAATATTGCTAACCAATGCTCAGGAGTTCTGGCATTGTTATGCACACATGCTACCATGAATTCTGCTACATGAAGATCAAGGTCTTCATTGTATTCTCCCTTAAAAACTAGCAATGGGACTACATTTGTTGGGCTTGTCATCAATATTTTTAGGACGAATCTGACTAGGAAGGGGACCTTGAGTCGCCATGGGGACTTCTGTAAAGAGTGCTTTTAGGGCATCAAAGGAGGCTTCTACCGCAAGCTCGTTCTCAGCTTTGATTTTTACCTTCTCTCTTCTCACGTACCTCTGGATTCATTCTAACACTTGTCTCTTTATTGCGTCATTCATCAGTGGGTTGGCTTCAACCAGTTGGTCTATAGTCAACAGGATAGTATCAGAGGGGGATTCAGTCTCTGGAGGATTCTTTGGCCAACATCTCTTCTACTTCCTTCTTTTCAACATCTCTGAATTCGGCTTTCAAACCACTACAGAGGGGAAGATATTCCATTCTGAAAGTATCAAAACTCATTCTTCTTGGGATCGTTGTTGCATCATTATAATAATGCCAACTTCTGAGGGTTTCAACAGTGTATGTTGTGAAAAACACTCTGTCTACCCACTTCCAGTGGGTTGCTAATTGGACGTCAGTGCACCAAGCATCCCATGTATCTTGCTGTTGAGCATCCACGAACAAGTTCCAACTCTTTTCCTTCTTGTCTTCGTGAATCTCCACAGACCAAGACTCCTGAAGCTTCTTCACAATCTCCCACTTGATGTTTGGAAAATTCTTAATGAATGCCAAATCTTCCATGAATGGTCATTCTCTCTGTTTCTACTCTTCAATTTATTCCCAAATAGTTTGCCACCAAGATGCAAGTTGATAATACCAAGTTTGCCACCAGGAAGAGGAAACAGTCCACTACTTAGAGCATGCATCATGATGGTGATATGTTTCTGCCATTGTGGGACGAACTTCTTGTGGAAAGTGGCTTTGATAATGAGAAATTCCAACTCTTCAGTGGAAGAAGGAACTTTGCAAAACATCCATTGAATTTTCCCCTTCTTGACAATGCCATTTCCTTCATTTTCAGCCTCTTCTGGTGTAACATACCGAACACTACCAATCACGCATGAACCCCACTTTTATAAGTAGTGGGGATAACAATATTGCATTTTGATAATCTAGTAGGATAATGGCAATTTTTTTTTCCTTATCCCCCCCCAACCGACAGTCGTGCTGGAGGGGGAGGGGAATAGAATGAATGTAAAAGCTCCTCGGTGGAGCTCGCTGGCAACAAATCGCCATGGCGCGGCCACGCAGGGGAGGGAGGATTCCCTTCCCCTACCTATATAAACTAGGGGGTGTGCAAGGGGACAGGAGGAAAAAAGGCTCTACGCAGAGAGTGAAGCCCTGAGAGGAAAGAAAGGGCCACCATGAAGCCAAATGCCATTCTGAATGCGTGAGGGAGAGGCTAAGGAGGTCGCCGCCAGTCCACTCTAGGGGAGCCATGAGCTGCCACACCAGTCAGCCGCTGTCATTCAGCCTCCGTCCTCCTGCCAGTCCGCCTGATCACCGCCGCCTAAACCTGCGCCAGTCACCACGATTCGACGTCTCCCCTCCCCCCCCACGTGGAGATCTGAACCTCCCCTTCCACGTGGTCGTGAGCTCCTCGAAGCTTAGAAGCTTCCAAGGGGGGCTTTGGGGTTACCCCCCCCCTCCCTCCAATTTTTCCTTAAGGGCCTTAGGCCCCTTTCCTATAGCGTTAAAGGCCACTATTTTTTCCCTTTTAAAAAAACTCCTCCCTAAAGGCTCCCTTACGGTCTCCTTTCCCCCCCCCCCCCCCCCTTGGAGTTTTTCCCTTATGATTCTATAAGGCCCTTTTTCCCCCAAGAAAATTTTACCTTAGCCCTTTTTCCTTCCCCCCTCAAATTTCCCCTTGAAGCCCTATAAGCCCTTTTTCCACCAAAAGATGTTACCTTAAAGTCTCTTCCTTCTTGGATCTTAAGTCCCTTTAAAGGCCCCCTTAGGCCATGCAAAAACAACCCATCTAGCTCTCCCATACCTTGTTTTTTTTCCCCCACACATAAAAGAAAAGAGAGTGTTGAGGGTCTTTTGACACCTTTCTTTCTCACTCAAAAGCCCTCGTAAGGGATTCCACATCTTTTATTTCCCGTTCATGCGAGTCTTTACAAGGCTATTAAGCCTTTCCCATGGCTTTAATGGGTTTTATTCGCGAAAGATTTTGAAACACTCCCTTTCGAACTCCCTACTTCAAGGAGGAAGCCTTCTAAAACTGTTTTTGACGAACGGTGCAAGTTATTGCAAAAGGGAGCCACGGTGGAATTTCAAAAACGAGTTGTAAAGTTGCATCCACGACGGAAAGACGGCATTCGCGATGCCTCCTAAGAAAGCCCAAGGCGCAGCCCACAGGAGGGAAGATTAGTTGAATTAACCTAACCTATGTTTGACCGTAATCGATAAGTTAAAGTTGAAAAATCAATTTACGCGTAGACAACGAGTCATGTGTTTATGAAATGATAACGTAACTATCTTCAAGAATTAAACAAATTGACATAAAACCTAAACACCTCAACCCCGAAGTACTCATTTAGAATGAGTTAAATTCCAAGAAATTCACTAAGAATTAATACGTAATCTAATCATTACATATTGCTAAAACTAAAACTCCTATACCCTAAATACTTGCCCACATTCACCGAAATGTAGGGACAATGAAACATATTTGGAAAGTGAGCTAGGGTTTGTCCCTAAGAATCTTACAAGATGAAACTTGGAACCCTAGGACTAACGATGTCAGCCTAATATAATCAGGAACATATTGTTTCGTGACTCCGTTCAATGAGTAGAATAAGTCTCATAGTTCGATGCGACACTAGTGCAGCAAGTGCAGAGTCATATGATCTTGTGATTGGATCACAAGGGAATGGACAAATTCTTGCAATGAGGTTGGCAGGTCCTTACGCAAGTTATCTTGCAAGAGGATGAGTAATCATCCTAATTTAGTATCTTTCTTGAGTAAAGATAATTGCTTGAAGCAAAGGACAAACCAATAAATTGGTATAACATATGAACTTAAGATATTGACCAAGTCGGGTTAGTAGGGTACGCCCTAACCCGGGATATAGGGATCTTGCCAAGTCGCGAGTCATCCCAGATTGAGTGCTGGACACATTCGAAAGAAAGGTTTCATTCCTTAGCAGTTTGCCAACAAAAACGATTAATGGAAATGTTTGTGCTTGCTACAAATTTTAGAGCACTATTTGGCTTTGTTTGATCAATGAATTAAATAATAAATGGATATCTATACTTTAGGTTGAAGGCTTGAAGGGAGAGGCAGCTTTAGTTACCCCCGACTGTTTGCCTAACCCTAACCAAGGGGGTTGTTAACCACGCCGGGCAAGTGGACCAAACCCACTGCAAGAGGTCTCTCCATTGAGCGCTACTTGGAGTAGGAGGATGCTTGGGTGTCAGGGGGGCTCTGGCCGTAAATCTTTCACCTTTCGGGCCCTGCACAAGAGGCTAACGTGACTCAGGATTGGATCTCGAGGCCCGCATACTAGTCTACGGGCGGAAACTTGGATTGGTAATCCCTGTGGATTGCTGGATAGCCTTCGGGCAGATTGTGGATAAGCCTACGGGCTGGACTTTTTTGTATTTCAAAGATAAATATGATAACATGTTAATAAGGAACTTGTTTGACATTGTTTTTTTTATGTCAAGTGATATAATTACGTAAAAGAACCAGTTCCTAACGGGCTAATTAAAGAAGCTGATTGATACATGTCCAACCAATGTGTTAGGTAATTAAATAACTAAAATAACGGGAGGAAAGTGCGGAGGATGGGCCATAGGTCCATCCTATGGATGGGTGGTCCTGGTTGACCAAGAACTTTTCTCAAATCACGATGGACAGCAGGAAGATCGTCAAAGAACACGAACAACAAAAGCATTGACCTAGAGTTATGATTGATCCCGATTTACGTTGTTTTAGGGGAATGGAATGGGACTATGCCTTATGGCAGAGAGGTTGAGCCTTGCATCCCTCTCGTTTTCCATTCTCCTTGAACCAAGTGCAGCGTGAATCGGCTTCGGACCTAGCATTTCTACGTAAAGTAGTTCGCTTGGATCCGACGTAGTTGCCGTTAGGAAATGACCAATAAGGAAAACCCTAATTCAGGTCGGTCCTAAGTGGGAACGGCCGAAATACTTCTGCTACGTGGCATATGGGAAAAGCCCTAGATCGCAAACCCTGTAACATTTCATGGGAGTGCCGGGCGGAGCTTTCTAGACATCCTTTCCGATGGACTGCTAAGACGTGTCTCGAAGATACAAGTGGACACTTTACAGTTGGTATCAGAGCCAACCAACAACGGAATTGTTTTTATGACATCTTAATAAGAATAAGTAAAGAAAATGTTGATGTTCCAAACATTTTCTTACTTCCAATGCTGTCTTGCAAAATTACGAAGCATGGAACAAGTTCTTAGTATTTCGAGTCATGTTTATGACTGCAATGCATTCTCCGCATTATCGACAAAGGGTTGAGATGATGAACATCCTGGAGCAAATCTATAATCCATCACCTTTGTACATGGAACGAAGATGGATGGGTGCCTCAGGAATCTACTATATAGCCGCCCACTGGTTTGCTTATCTACAAACCAACCTAAAAAGCATCAAGTGGTTGGAAGACCTGAAAGTCGTGAAGCTGTTCATTTTTGTGGAAGCTCACGTAAACTCAATTTTACATATTCGAGGTCGAAGGGTTGAGATGAACTCATAGGTATATGAGGAAGTAACCTGTGTAATCCCCGCTGACAGGATTAAAGTGTTGGGGCACCATGAGAAGAATGGGTTCCAAAGGAAAGGATACCCTAAACTTCCAATGACTTACCGATTCCTGAAGATCCATGACCCGAAACCATAGTATTATATAGTTCATGTAGATACAAATAAGACTTCTTTTTATCAATGTCTGGTTGTGCATTAGAATTGATAAAAAGTTAAGTAGTTACATTGCTTGGAATATAGCAGAATAAAAGATGTAATATAAATCAATAATGATTATCGTATAATAACGTTAGGAAACCTTTATCTAGGTACTACCCGAGGTATAGGTTCCTAGTTCGCCTCCTACATCAAGTACTGCTATAATCCAGGAGAAGAAGTTCCTTCTCAAGCAGATTAAGCCACCCAAGTTTGATGGGAGAGGCAGGTCCATCCAAGCAGATACTGAAATTTGGATTGAATCCATGGAGGATTACTTCGAAGCATCTGGTACTACACCCGCCAATCGCTATGCTTGCCAAGCTAAAGCTCACCGGCAAAGCCATGCTTTAGTGGAAGCAATGGTGCAGGGATTGCAGAGGGATCCGTTACCTAGGAGAAGATGAAGAAAGCCATGCAAGGAAGATACCTACTACGTGTATATCACACGCAGAAAATGAATGAGTTCTATGAGCTAAAACAGCTGGGGCTCACTCTTGATGCATACTACTCTAAATTCGTCTCACTTTTAAAGTATGAGCCACAGATGGACATGACATAGCTGATGTCCAAATTTTGTGCTAGTTTAAATCCACCAATAAACACCCGTCTCCAATCTATGCATCCATTAGATCTTCAGGATGCACTCATTCGAGCTGCGCCTATAATTCAGGAGGTACAGTCTAGACCAAGGGGTAACAAAACTTGGTCTTATAATGACCCGAATAGAGGAGAATTCAGACCTCAAATGAAGAGAGTTCAAGGTCATAATCAGGGACAAAGAAAGAAGTCAAGGACTAATAACGTCAATAACTTTGTTCCTACTCAAAGCGATGGCCGAAACCTCCGTTGTTTCCACTGCAATAAGCCCGGTCATTTCAAGAGAGGCAATGTCCCAAACTTGGAGGAGGACATCGCCAAGCACCTTTCCAAGGAACGGGCCATGGTCAAGGAGCCGCTACCCGAGGCAGAGGAAGAACCACCTGCGTTGCCAATAGGCAAATATGCGAAGAAGAAGAAGAAGAAGATCCGACCATGAAAGTAGAATTCGAAAGGGCGACATTCCATGCCACTCTACACAAGAAAGGCCCGAATTGCCAATTCTCGGTGATTCAGACACCGTGGAATATCAAGGTAAAAGTTTCAAGACCTTGATTGATTGTGGTAGTACACATTCCTTTATCTCACCATATTGTGCAAAAATATTAGGAATAGCCACAATAGAAGCACCTACCTTGCTTGTGGAATTGGCAAATGGTCGTGAGATTACTTGTACTAGGCAAACTGCTAAGGTGGAATTATTTCTGGGAGGAAAGAAGACTTTGGTTAAATTCAGAGTCATGAATTTAGGTATCCATGAGTGTCTACTCGGAATGGATTGGCTTAAACCTAAGGACGCCCACATTCATTGTGGAAAGGATCAAGTTTCCTTTCGAAACTCTGAAAGGGAGTTAGTCACAACTCAAGGTGAGGCTAGAGTGCCAAAAATCCAATTGGCCAAAGTATCTCGGATCATAAAATGAGTCAGAAAAGGATTACATGTCTACTTAATTAAGCTCAACAAGTTAGATCAGAAGCAAGAGTCTAGTGAAGGACCCTCTTGGCTAAAGGAATACGCGGACGTATTCCCTGAAGAGTTGACAGAACTCCCGCCTCAAAGAGAAGTGGATCATGAGATTAAGTTAGTACCAGGAGCTACGCCAATTGCAAAGAGACCTTATAGAATGTCCATACCAGAAGTAATTGAGCTGAAGGAATAACTCAAGCAACTACTAAATTAGGGCTACATCCGGCCTAGCAGTTCACCATGGGGAGCTCTAGTACTGTTCCAGAAAAAGAAAGATGGAACACTTTGACTATGTATTGATTACCGAGGGTTGAATCAATCAACAATCAAGAACAAGTACCCTATTCCCAGAATAGATGAGCTTCTTGATCGTCTTCAGGGTGCAAAGATCTTCTCCAAGATTGACCTCAGGTCAGGTTACTATCAGATAAGGATCAAGGAAGAAGATATCCCCAAGATGGCCTTCAATACAAGATATGGGCACTTTGAGTTCCTAGTTATGTCATTCGGACTTACGAATGCACCTGCCACCTTCAACAATGCAGGATATCTTTAGGCCATATCTTGATGACTTTGTGCTCGTCTTCTTTGATGACACTTTAGTCTATTCCAAATAAGAGGAAGATCATGAATCCCAACTTCGGATTGTCCTTGAAACAATGAGGTCACATAAGCTGTATGCTAAGATGAAGAAGTGTGCATTCTTCAAACATCAGATTGAATATCTGGGATTCATAGTATCAGCAGAAGGAATCTCAGTGGACCTAGCCAAGGTCAAAGATGTGCTTGAATGGCCAATACCAACATCTTTCAAAGAAATACACAACTTTCTTGGATTGACAGGATGGTATAGAGTCTTCATAAAAAACTATGCTTTGATTGTAGCACCTCTGACAGACTTACTGAAGAAGTAAACTTCCATGGCATGGTCAACTCCCGAACAAAATAGCTTCGATAGATTGAAGCAAAGTTTGGTATCAGCATCTATCCTAAAACTTCCAAACCTCAATATGGAGTTCGAGGTAGTAACTGATGCTAGCATACTTGCCTTAGGTTGTGTGCTCATGCAGGAAGGTCATCCTATAGCATACTCTTCAAGGAAACTAAAGAGTCATGAGAAAAATTATGCTACACATGATCTGGAATTGCTAGCCGTCATCCATGCTCTTGGGTAACAAGTTTACACTAGTAACTGACCATAAGAGTCTCAAGTGGATCTTTACCCAAAACGAGCTCAACATGAGGCAACATCGGTGGATAGAAGTACTGGAGGAGTATGACTTTGAAATCAAGTATCAACCAGGGAAAGAAAATGTAGTTGCCGATGCACTTAGTTGCAAGGCATTCCTTAATTCCCTAATCTTGTAGAATCCATTAACAGCTAGATCTCTAGCTACAAAAGTATCTATGCCAAACAATCCGATACTTGAGTTAGCTAGAGAGGATGCATGCCAAGATCCAGCCTATCAAAAGATGCTAAGGGAAATCTCTATCAAAGATCACGATCAAAAGCTGTAGGCAAAGTATCATGAATTCTCTATTAATAGTGGACTTGTCTACTATAGAACAAGGCTATGTATACTAGCAAGCCAGTCACTTAAGTAGAAGATATTGTGGGAAGCTCATGATTCCCCTTTCGCAGGACATCCTGGCTATGCCAAGACTCTCAATGCAGTTAGGAAGAGCTACCATTGGGAGAGGCTCAAAGGTGACATTCTCAAGTATGTCACCGAGTGTTTGTCTTGCCAACATATCAAAGCCGAACATGTCAACATGCCAGGGAAGCTGCAACCACTTGACATCCCCCAAATGAAATGGGAATTCATCAGTATGGACTTTGTTGTTGGCGTACCCCAAGTTCAGAGAGGATACAACTCCATCATGGTTGTGGTTGACATGCGTACTAAGGTTGCACACCTTATTCCAGTAAAGACAAACTATAAAGCCTCAGACATTGCAAGATTGTTTATCAAGGAGATATTCAAGCTACATGGGTTACCTAGAAGAATCATTAGTGATCGTGATTCTCTCTTCACATCACACTTCTAGAGAGCTATCTTTGAAACCATTGGGAGTCAACTCTGCTTTAGCACCACTTACCATCCCCAAATGGATGGCCAAACAGAGTGAGTAAATCAAGTCATGGAGGATATGCTTAGGGCATACTGCTGTCGTGAGCCGAAGAGGCGGATTCAATACTTGCCTTTGGTTGAATTTGCCTACAATGCTTCTTACCAACAAAGCATTCAGATGACCCCTTTCCAAGCATTGTATGGTCATGACTGTCGAAGTCCCCTAAACTTCTCAGATCCAACCTTAAGGGTTGAAGCTTCAAGGCAGATGTTGGAAGAGATGGATGACCAAATAAAGTCAATAAGACAGGACATCCAAGCTGCCAAGGATAGACAGAAGGCATACACGGATTTGAAGCGTCAAGATAGAATCTTCGAAGGAGACATGGTCTTCATTCCCGTATGCCCTAAGAAGAGTTCCCTATCCTTAGGAGATTGCAAGAAGCTAAGTCCAAGGTATTGTGGACCATACAAGATCCTCAAATTCCTAGGACCTAATGCTTATAGACTGCAACTCCCTGAGAACCTAAAGGTTCACAATGTATTCCATATCAGCCTATTGAAGAAGTATGTACCTAATCCTAACCATGTACTTGATGACCAACAAATTGTAATACCTAGTCAAGGAGTCCTTGAACTAAGGCCTGACAGGATCTTAGATGTTAGGGAGAGACAATTGAGATCCAGAACCTTGAGAGAATGCCTCGTCTAGTGGAAAGATTATCCCGAAGAGGATGCCACATGGATAGATGAAGGCACTCTCAACCATCAATATCCCCAGCTTATCTTGAGATGAGGACATCTCAATTCCTCCAAGGGGAAAAGAATGTAACATACCGAACACTACCAATCACGCGTGAACCCCCCTTTTATAAGTAGTGGGGATAACAATATTACATTTTGATAATCTAGTAGGATAATGGCAATTTTTTTTTTCTTATCCCCCAGCCCCGACAGTCGTGCTGGAGGGGGAGGGGGATAGAATGCATGTAAAAGCTCCTCAGTGGAGCTCGCTGGCAACAAATTGCCATGGCGCGGTCATGCAAGGGAGGGAGGATTCCCTTCCCCTACCTATATAAACTAGGGGGGGTGCAAGGGGAGAGGAGGAAAAAAGGCTCTGCGCAGAGAGTGAAGCCTTGAAAGGAAAGAGAGGGCTGCCATGAAGCCGAATGCCATTCTAAATGCATGAGGGAGAGGCTAAGGAGGTTGCCGCCAGTCCACCCTGGGGGAGCCGTGAGCTGCCATGCAAGTCAGCCGCCGCCGCCGTTCAGCCTCCGTCCTCCTGCCAGTCCGCCTGATCACCGCCGCCTGAACCTGCGCCAGTCACCACGATTCGACATCTCCCCCCCTCCCCCCCCATGTGGAGACCTGAACCTCCCCCTCCACGTGGTCGTGATCTCCTGGAAGCTTAGAAGCTTCCAAGGGGGGCTTCCAAAGCCCCCCTTCCTGTGGGCTTTGGGGTTACCCCCCTCCCTCCAATTTTTCCTTAAGGGCCTTAGGCCCCTTTCCTATAGCATTAAGGGCCACTTTTTTTTCCCTTTTAAAAAACTCCTCCCTAAAGGCTCCCTTAGGGTCTCCTCCCCTCCCCTTGGAGTAGGCTCCCTAACGATTCTATAAGGCCCTTTTTCCCGCAAGAAAATTTTTCCTTAGCCCTTTTTCCTTCCCCCCTCAAACTTCCCCTTGAAGCCCTATAAGCCCTTTTTCCACCAAAATAATTTACCTTAAAGTCTCTTCCTTCCCGGATCTTAAATCCCTTTAAGGGTCCCCTTAGGCCATGCAAAAATAACCCATCTAGCTCTCCCATACCTTGTTTTTTTTCCCCCACATGTAAAAGAAAAGAGAGTTTTGAGGGTCTCTTGACACCTTTATTTCCCACTCAAAAGCCCTCGTAAGGGATTCCACACCTTTTATTTCCCGTTCGTGCGAGTCTTTACAAGGACATTAAGCCTTTCCCATGGCTTTAATGGGTCTTATTCACAAAAGATTTTGAAACACTCCCTTTCAAAATCCCTACTTCAAGGACGAAGCCTTCTAAAACTATTTTCGATGGACCGTGCAAGTTATTGCAAAAGGGAGCCATGGTGGAATTTCAAAAAAGAGTTGTAAAGCTACATCCATGATGGAAAGACGGCATTCGCGATGCCTCCTAAGGCGCAGCCAGGAGGGTCATCTCCTAGCATCCATGTGGACATCTCACCCCAAGTCTAGGTTTTCATTCCTAATTTTTATTTGGTATTGTTATAATCATACGAGGATAATTGTTGGAAATAGGATACATTTTTTTTGTCTTAAATACTTTAGAAAAATTATCTCATGACGGAGGAATTTAGTCATTAATATTTTCAATTGAACAAGCAAAATAAAGGGAGCATAAATGCATTTCTAGCAAATAGCTTTATGCATGGCAATGAATAAAAATTAGACTAATGTCCATTAAAATAGTATACTTTGTTTAAACATGGAAGTATAAACTGCATATCACATTATTAACCCATATCCTCTTCGCAAATTGAATCATCATGGAAAGTGCTAGGAATCCTTAGGAAAGTGCGAGGCATGAATTGATTCTTACGATGCATAACACTAGGCAATTATCGTTTGTCAACTGCATAAATTATCAAGTATAAGGTTGCTTGTTTAGCATGAATTTTGTTCGCAAGTTATAGGAAGATTAGTTGAATTAACCTAACCTATGCCTGACCTTAATCGATAAGTTAAAGTTGAAAAATCAATTTACGCGTAGACAACGAGTCATGTGTTTATGAAATGATAACATAACTATCTTCAAGAGTTAAACAAATTGACATAAAACCTAAATACCTCAACCCTTGAGTACTCGTTTAGAATGAGTTAAATTCCAAGAAATTCACTAGGAATTAATACGTAATCTAATCGTTACATATTGCTAAAACTGAAACTCCTATACCCTAAATACTTGCCCACATTCACCGAAATGTAGGGACAGTGAAACATATTTGGAAAGTGAGCTAGGGTTTGCCCCTAAGAATCTTACAAGATGGAACTTGGAACCCTAGGACTAACAACGTCAGCCTAATATAATCAGGAACATATTGTTTCGTGACTCTGTTCAATGAGTAGAATAAGTCTCATAGTTCGATGCGACACAAGTGCAGCAAGTGCGGAGTCATATGATCTTGTGATTGGATCATAAGGGAATGGCCAAATTCTCGTAATGAGGTTGGCAGGTCCTTACGCAAGTTATCTTGCAAGAGGATGAGTAATCATCCTAATTTAGTATCTTTCTTGAGTAAAGATAATTGCTTGGAGCAAAGGAAAACCAATAAATTGGTATAACATATGAACTTAAGGTATTGACCAAGTCCAGTTAGTAGCGTACGCCCTAACCCAGGATATAGGGATCTTGCCAAGTCGCGAGTCATCCTAGATTGAGTGTTGGACACATTCGAAAGGAAGGATTTATTCCTTAGAAGTCTGCCAACAAAAACGATCAATGGAAATGTTTGTGCTTGCTACAGATTTTAGAGCACTATTTGGCTTTGTTTGATTAGTGAATTAAAAGATAAATGGATATCTATACTTCAGGTTGAAGGCTTGAAGGGAGAGGCAGCTTCAGTTACCCTCAACTGTCTGCCTGACCCTAACCAAGGGGGTTGTTAACCGCACCGGGCAAGTGGACCGAACCCACCGTGAAAGGTCTCTTCATTGAGCGCTACTTGGAGCAGGAGGATGCTTGGGTGCCAGGGGGCTCTGGCCGTAAATCCCTCGCCTTCCCGGCCCTGCACAAGAGGTTAACATGACTCGAGATTGGATCTCAAGGCCCGCATACTAGTCTACGGGTGGAAACTTGGATTGATAATCCCTATGGATTGCTAGATAGCCTGCCGGCGGATTGTGGATAAGCCTACGGGCTGGACTTTTTTGTATTTCAAAGATAAATATGATAACCTGTTAATAAGGAACTTGTTTGACATTGTTTTTTTATGTCAAGTGATATGATTACGTAAAAGAACTAGTGCCTAAGGGGCTAATTAAAGAAGCTGATTGATACATGTCCAACTAATGTGTTAGGTAATTAAATAGCTAGAAAAACCTGAGGAAAGTGCAGAGGATGGGCCATAGGTCCGTCCTACGGACGGGTGGTCCTGGTTGGCTAGGAAATTTTCTCAAATCACGATGGACAGCAGGAAGATCGTTAAAGAACATGAACAACAAAAGCATTGACCTAGAGTTATGATTGATCCCGATTTACGTTGTTTTAGGGGAACGGAATGGGACTATGCCTTATGGCAGAGAGGTTGAGCCTTGCATCCCTCTCGTTTCCCATTCTCCTTGAACCAAGTGCAGAGTGAATCCGCTTCGGACTTGGCGTTTTTGCGTAAAGTAGTTCACTTGGGTCCGACGCTAGTTGTCATTAGGAAATGACTAATAAGGAAAACCCTAATTCAGGTAGTCCTAAGTGGGAATGGCCGGAATACTTCCGCTACGTGGCAGACGCGGAAAGCCCTAGATTGCAAACCCCCTAACATTCCACGGGAGTGCCGGGCGGAGCTTTCTAGACATCCTTTCCGATGGACTACTAAGACGTGTCTTGAAGATACAAGTGGACACATTATATCTGGTGCTTTTTGACGGCAAGTTTCCCCGGCTGCGCACCAAAAACATGGAGCCCCAAGTGAAACACCAAGGAAAAGGGAATTCTCTTGCAATAAAACCTATCTTGTTACATCAACAAGCTTTTATTTCATTCTTTTGATCATCAAAACAAAAAAAACATCAATCCTTCACGCAGCATCATAGTAGATTTTCCCCACGGATTTGATAAAATCAACCATAATCTTCAACATCTTCATAGATTCCATCAATATAACAAAGAATACAAAAGAATACACCATCTTTGAATGGAAACCAATGACATAATATTCATCTTCAATGTCTTCATAGTTCTCTCTCTCAATCTCTCATATACAGTTACACTATTTTGAAAGATTTGGCTACCTATGGCTCTCTCTCTCTCTCTCTCTCTCTCTCTCAATAGTACATCATCTCCTCACTACAATACTCTCATAATAACTCTCAATAATCCTTCTTATGTCGTGGATGCACCTCGCAAGAGGCATGTCTGATATGAAGAGTCACCAGAGCCACTACAGTGTCTTTTCATAGCTCACTACTGTCACTGTCACTCAGTCTTCTCTTCAGTCTTCAGTAGTTGCTTCTTCCACTTATTTTAGCTCTTTTGAACTTAGATTCATCCTTTCCAAAGGTTAGAAAACTATCTCAAAGTAACACATACATTCTGCATAACACTTGCAAAAGGTCTAGAGAATAGTTACAGTACAGTACCAGAGCAGCTACAGTACAGTTACAGTACAGAGACAGAGCAGAGACCGAGGCTCTACAGAAGGTCTACAGAGGGTTACAGAAGGTCATCAGAACCTTATAACTCATACTAAAACCATTCCATACTATCAAAAACTATTCAATAGCCTTCCAAAAGATCTCAATCTTCATTAATCATCAATCCATGCTTCATACAGAAGAAAATAAGAACAAAACAGAAGCTATACAGAGGGTATACAAAACCTCCACAAAACCTCACAGAACATCATAGAGCTTCATATCTCTACTGAGAATCATCATGAACTTCCAAAACCTAATCAACATCATCTAAAACACTCTTGAATACTTCCATTAACAACCATACATCACTCTAAATCCATAAAAAATCAATCATTCAGACCTCAAAAACAACAAAAAGCAGTCAAAAATTCAGTCTTTTTTCACTCTCAATAGACATGAGATTGAAAATGTCACTATGTATAGACAAATGGTGAGTAGCTTGATTTATCTTACCATTACTAGACCAGATCTTAGCTATTCAGTTGGATTGATTAGCCAGTTTTCATGCAGAAGCCTATGAAGCCACCTTGGATGTAGTGAAGAGGATCTTGAGATATGTGAAGGCTACATCAGATTATGGTCTAATCTATGAGTATGGTAAGCCTTTGGAGCTTACATGATATACAGATACTGATTGGGCAAGAAGTACCTATGATAAGAGATCTACTGGTGGGCATGCATTTTCCCTTGGTAGTAGTATGGTCAACTGGAGCAATAAGAAGCATAAGAAGTGATGAATGTCTAGATGCTGCAAATTAAGGAACAACTGCCTATCAAATAGGAGCAGGAATTCAGCCATTGGGAGTAGTGGGAGAATGGATGTAGGCCATTTGAATTTGAATTCTTCTATCCTTCTACCCTGAATCAAGTGCTACCTCCACAAGTGGTGGCTAGGAAAGTGGTGGCTAGATGATAGGGTTCAAAATCCCACATTATAGAGAAGAGAGCTTGCAAAATACTAGGAGGATAAGGTCATGGAAGAGCCAAGAGAATTCAAAGGCTATGAATCCCAACCTAAATGGCACCGAAAGATCTGAGATAACAATTTTGAGGCATGGATGGCTTTTTGTAACATGCTACCATACAAAAGGGATGACCTCACCTACATGGCTTACTTGAGGTGCCACAATGTGCATTTTGCTCCAGAAAAGCATGGTAGGTATAAATTTTCTTTGATTGATCCACAACGTCAATGCTACCAACCTTGAAGAATCCTTGATGTTCAGGGCACAAGACCTCTCATCCTCCATCACTCACTTCTTGGATAAGTTTAAGGCATGTCCCGACCCTACTTTCCTTACCACTTGTAATTACTTTGCCTCTTACGAATCCTACTAGAGAAAAAACCTGTAGCCCAAGAAGAGTGGCTACCACCCCTCTATTTTGATATCAATGCAAGGATAGATAGATGTACAATGACCCACTTGATGTCAAGTGTTGCTCTCTTGCCAACTTTTTGCATGAGCCTTTTGGAAGATATGAGTGACAGTAGGTTCTCAATGTGTAATCATCCTTTCCTCTCTACTACCCCTCTCAAATGCAAGAATTAACCAAAAGGTCTACATGCAAAGCCATGTATTCCTTAGCAAATCTCTTAGGCCCTCTTGAAATAATGTAGCTACTGAAGAGTATCAAGATGATGTCTAGTGTGCTCCTTCCCAATGTATCTCAAGGAAAAAGAAAAAGAAAAACAAAGAACAGACCCACATGAAGCAAAAGGAAAGGAACAAAGAGCTTTTTCATGTAACATTAGAGTGCCATAAACATTATACCTAGGGGTGCTCAAGTTAGGTGCATCCAGTGGCCTCAGTCGGCTGACTCTAACCCCTTAGCCCTCCCTATTTCCCCCATTTCACACATAGGGCACATCAAGCACAAGACACACCTAGAAAATTTGTGCTCCCTACGATTAGACCTGTCTCCCTAAGTGACACCCACAACACCTCTCCTTATACACAAAGTGGGTCCTCAAGTGTGGAACAATACCATAGGCTTCCTTGAGGTTCAAAATTCCTAGTTTCACTGGCACAGACACCCCACTTGCATGGTGAGATAGGGACATCCCTGAGGTAGTACACTTCCTTTTCCTTTTTAGGTACACTTGACAAGACCACTAACTTCGGCGGACGCCCTTGTCACCCACTCAATGTACTCTCAGCCTCCACAACCTCACATCCATTTTGTGATGCTTCTTCTCCACGTTGTCATGCCACTACATGGACATAGTGTGAAAAACTCTAGAGTGTGGCTTTCTTATTAATATAGAGAGCCAATGGCATTAGTGTCAGTGCTCATAGTGTGGATGGTCCAAAAATATTAGATTTTTGGACAATTTTAGCCAATTTATGATATTTTAGATATTATCTCTTGTAAAAAATCCAAGAACTGTAGATAACTTCTAGAATAGGATGACATGTAAAAGAAAGTAGGTAGCTTTCAGCCATTTTTGAGTAAAAAGAAGGATTGGCAAAATTATGCAATGCACGATTGCTTTTTTCAGGCAGTGAACAACACTCCAAAGTAGGAGATGAAGAAGGAATGATTTGGCAGAATTTTGGCTAGGTGTCCTTGTATTTTACTCCCCTTTCGAAGCCAATGGAAGTATCAGATTTTGGTTCCGAGCAGCAAAGAAGAAGCTCTTTTTTTAATGCACGTCTTTTGTCTACGAGGGAGCTCTAGGAGATTTAGTGCTTGGAGATTGCTTTTGAGTAGTGCTAGACAAGGGATTTCAATTTTCTATCAATACATGTTTATTGCAACACCAGTAATAGGAAAAAAACAGGAAAATAGAAAAATCTGAGAAGTAGGAAAAGGCGTAGGACAATCATGGAGAAGACATCATAATAATAATAAGTCCGAAAAAAATCCAAAAGCATGGAAACAATCGCCAAAAGTCCAAGACATAGTCGTCGAAGTCTGGAGGAGTTAAAAGTAAGAAAGCACACCTTTAAATGCAAAGGCTCTCTCAAATCCTTGTAAAAGAGCGCCAAGCTCCCTCCTGTGCAAATTGTAAACTTAGAAGGGCAGTAGGACTAGCTAGCAAGTGAAAGAATGGAGAAAAAGGGCCTAGGCCATGGCCGGCCATGTAAAAATTAAGGATGACCGCCCGTGGGAAGTAGGGCATGTATATAAACTTGAAAAGTGAATGAGAAGCTCATTCTTGTGTGTGGAAAAAAGCTTCTTCTTCTTCTTCTCTTCTTCTTGCCTTCTTGCTTGTGCTTGGAGTGAGTGAGTGTGAGTGAGTGAGGGAGTGAGTGTGTGAGACTGAGGGATCGAGGAGAAGAAGCTCCCCATCTTCTCTCTTCATCTTCTTCTCTTTTATACTCTTCTCTTGTCTCGCATGGCGATGGAGGATGGAACTTGTTGGAGAGGGATTGAGGTTGCTTGAGCTTGCCTCAAGGATTGTGGAGCTACCGGCGTGCACGGGAGAGGAGGGTACTCAATCGGGCATCAAGGTAAGGGCGCTACACCCCATAGGTAGGGAGGGTGCATCGGCTATGTGAGAGGTAGCCATGGCTGCTCGGCTTGAAACGCTTGGCTATGTGAGGGAGTGAGTGTGTGAGAGTGAGGGATCGAGGAGAAGAAGTTCCCCATCTTCTCTCTTCATCTTCTTCTCTTCTCTACTCTTCTCTTGTCTTGCATGGCTATGGAGGATGGAACTTGTTGGAGAGGGATTGAGGTTGCTTGAGCTTGCCTCAAGTATTGTGGAGCTACCAACGTGTATGGGAGAGGAGGGTACTAGATCGGGCATCAAGGTAAGCTCACTACACCCCATAGGTAGGGAGGGTGCATCGGATATGTGAGAGGTAGCCATGGCCGCTCGTCTTGAAACGCTTGACCAATAAGCAATTCGTAGGTATCAGCAGAGTTGAGCTTGTAGCTCCCTTCATTTTGGTTTCGTTTTCGGAACCGACGGAATCGAACCTTGAGCACCGCATGCTTTGAATTGAGCATAGAGGTAGGGTTTTCAGCCCAAACTGTGTTTGAGATAGAGAGGAGATTTACGTGGTTTGATCTTCGAAACAAGTAAGTATTTTGGTTTGTTTTTGAGTAGGTAAGTAGGAAAATCAACCTCAGCCACTGTTTTTTATTTTTTTTGCACTTGGATAGGATTAGGATCAAGGAAATATGGAAAACAAAAGGGTTTTTTACTGCTGAAAATAGCCTGAAAACTGGGAGAAAGGGGCATAAAATCTAAATCTTGAGTAGATGGGTGCAAGAGGGGAAACCATAAGGTTGAAGGAGACTTGAGCAGGGCAATAAGAGGCTCAAAAGTTCAGGGTTGGCCTCATTTTGCAGTTAGACATTTAGAGAGAGAGAGCTTGAGAGAGAAAGTATGAGTGCAGGTACAGAAGGGGTTTGATCCGATCGTTTTGTTGTCACCCAGTCATTCCAAGTATTCCTTGACCTTCTCTAAGTTTTGCATGTTTGATCTAGAAAGTTAGAGCTTGTACCACGACCTCCACACATAGCATTCATCACTCGTGTCCTTGCAACTATGCCACGGAAAATGCAGTCGGACCAGGCTGTAGGTGTCCAAGTCCTAGAGTTGGACTCTTGGACTGTCTGACTCTCTGATTCAGACTATCTGACTCTACCAGTTGGACTAGTTGTCTAGTCGGACCACCAATTGGACCACTTGTCCAATCGGAAGCACCACCTTAGACTCGGACCACCCGGTCCAATCGGACCAACTACGTGATCGAACCATCCGACTCTACCAGATGGGCCCTACCACATGGCAGTAGGACCCACTTTTAGACTCGGACCCACTTGTCTGATCAAACTGCCGTTAGACGGTCGGGACCGGGACCAAGACTAGGATCAGACCACCTGGTCCGATCGGACAGTCTGACTTGGACAGTTGGACCACCCAGAATTGGACGGGTCCGATTCTAGGAATTGCACCACCATGGCAGAACATTTTAAACTAGTAAGTGAGCCACCTCCTTAGGCCAAGACCACTCCGAACACATCCCCAAACACCCCTTAGTACCTGACCCGGCTCTCAAAAACCAGAAATTAGAGAAACCACACCTGGGCAGCCTAGAGTCAACCTCTAGTAGCAAGCCATAGAATAGATGAGACTTAGAGCTAAAACTAACCCTTAGATTCCAATCCAACCTTGACGAGGTATAGAGTGTGCAGCATAGACCCTAGACAATACAAGAGGACATCCAAGAAATGCACTTAGAGCCATATTAGGCTATGAACAAAAGGGAAAAAGCAGGAACTGCATTGTTCATTTTGCATTTGCACCCCACGCTGATTTCATCATTTAAAGTGCACTAAAAGGAAGAAAGCCTGATTTGGCACTATGTGCACTGGAAAGCACTAAGCACAAGTGTGAATAAAATTGACAAGCTGCTTTTAATAACAAGGAACTCACATAGAATCATAATAATTCAAAGAACCCACCAGTAGGAGTAGACTTTGAGACGTAGCTGGGTGCCACAGAACCCCGTTAATAGGACCTTGAAGTCCCCGAAGAATTCAAAGATGACAGGATTGAGGGCAAATCGCTACCCAAGCAGATTGGACTGATTGACAACTTGGTGGGGCGAGAGGCTGCAGAAATGTCAAGAGCAGACATGGACTAAGAGGATGACCACTTGGACTTGGGCGATTTCCCAATCGAATTGTAGCGTATAGTCGATCAATATGACCTGCTAACAAGGACCGTGATCCATGGCAGACCAATCGAGGAAGTAGTTACGAGCCTTGAGGAAGAGAGAAAGGTAGCTAGGAAAGCGCTACAAAGCATGATAGTGTATAACTGTGAGCAAAGGACAAGGAAATTGCGGCAAGACTTAAAGGTGCATGAGACACGACACGTTCTAGCCTTAGCTAGTAAGGCCACGACAGGGACGAATACAGAGAGGGAGAAGGAGAGAGGAAATTGTGGCAAGACTTAAAGGTGCATGAGACACGACGCGTTCTAGACTTAGCTAGTGAGGCCACAACAGGGCCCAATGCAGAGAGGGAGAATGAGCTAGAGGCAGACCTGATGCTGAGCGAACTTGTCACCAAGGGGCTCATAAACAACATAGTTGCAGAATAGAGTGCAATTGTGCTAGCCACCTCTTTACTCACATGCTTAGGAGTCACGCAGGGGGCAAAGAGCCACAACAAGATCCCTACAATGGCCAAGCAGCTGGACAAGTACCACCCTAGCAAAGATCCCTAGAGCTTTGTGGAGCAGTTCAAGCACGTTTGCAAAGCCAACGGTCCCACAGACCTTGCCCAATGCTCGCAGGCTTTCGGGCTTTGCTTGGGTGATAAGGGAAGGACATGGTACACCAGCCTAGATGTAGCAGAGCGAACAAACTTCAATCACCGGAAGGATCTCTTCATCAAGAGATTTTTAGAGACAGAGTATTCAGACAACCTCATAGTCACTAATGAATGTTAGTTAGAAGGAAAAAGAGGACATTAGAGACTACGTCACTCATGTATCTAGCCCCATATACCTAGCCCGTTTAAGAGAATCCCTACCAATGAACAACCAAATGAGAGAGCAGTCTCTACCATTTTTATAAATGGAATCCACATCGAGGAACTTTACAAGGCACTGGCAAGCAACTCAAGCTTGCAGAGAGATGTGCTCGCTAGGGTTTTCGATGAGGGAATAAGGGTAGATGACCAGCTTAGGGAAAGAAGCGTAAGAAGCTCGGATTGAGATGGCTCTAGCCAAAGAACCACAGAGAAAGCCACAATCTATAGCGAGAGATCAGCCCCTAACCTGCAGGATAAGGGCAAGAGCACAGCACAAGACCAAGACCTAGCCAATGTCATGATAGAGCTAGCACGGTCACAGGAGTTGGTAAAGAGATCCACTAGACTGCCTATCCAGTGTGTGCATTGTGGAGGCAACCACATCCTTGCCGAGTGCCAGGATCCAAGATCCTGGTCATGCAAATTGCGAAAGGTTTGGCCACGATGCAATGCATTTTCGATTGCCAAGAAGGTTTCCTTACGCACATCAGTACAACTCACCATAGTACGGGAATAGGCCACCTAAATTCTTTGGAAGAAGAGCCCCATTGGCCCTTCCAGCACCTAATGATGCAAAACCGGCCATTCCTAGATTAGAGATCAATCCCATGGGCATACCCAGACCTCCTGGACCCTTCGTGACACATCTACCGAGTGACGCTCCCATCCACTACGTGGAAGAGCCCAATGATGAGGAGTTATATGTAAACGCTTACATCTCATATGGTGAAGAGGGTAATCCGGTCTTCATGGACTATTGACCAATGCCGATGATGGCATTAGGAAGGAAAAGAGATAGAGGTTTTTCACAGCCAACCCAAGATCTAGTCTTGTGCTAGACTTCTGGTCACCCTGGTCACCAGAAAAAGAGGAGGCTAATAGGGAGAGAGTTGATCTCAGGTGTGCCGAGTGCGGAATCACCCATCTCTTCAGGGAATGCCCTAGACAAAAGCCATCCTCGAGCTCAGGCAATGTACCATCAGTACCTTTGGGACTGTTTGGCGTTGAGACATTCCACAGCAAGGATAAACCCATCCCACTACATGTCATAACAGGTGCACAAACATGGTAGGCTAGCATATCATTTCTTGGGCCTAGCAACCTAGATGCTACCTCAATAGGGAAAAAGAGTTGTAGGCAGAGAAAGAAGAAAATAGACGGTAAGATCACTCTTAAAACTAACAGAAAGATGACGCTAGTGAGTGGCAGGAAGGTAACTGATATGTTGAGGCTGAAACCACCACTCCAAAAACAACAGAGCACCCCAATGTCACCCTCTCGACGAAGGTCAAGAGATGCGCCTATGCAACGGGCAGTACTACCCATGAGAAGCTTAAGAGCCATGGGCCAGCAAAACACCCAAGGCCAATGGCCTAGAGGTGTGGGAATGGAGGAGAGACAAATGATGAGTAACCTCCTCACGACATTAGTAACCGCCCCAATAACCCTAAGCCTAGGAGACCTGCTTAGGCAGCATCCGACGCTTTGGCTGGAACTGAAGTACTGGGTGGAGGAACCAAATAAGAAGATTGTTGCTGGCATGCATGAGCATGATGCAGTCACACAAATACCAAGCTTGACGCTGCACTTAGTACCTAAATATTTGCATATAAATGCTTTTTGGGAGAGCACCAAGATGCACGTTGTGCTACCTATCCTGGCTCTAGAAGAGACATGACATGGAAAGAAATCATAGACATAGGCACAGGGGTTAGTGTCTTGAGCCACATAGTCTTGCAGGCTTGGGGAAACCCTCTTGTTGAGACTGCTAGGTTTAATGTCACACTAGCAAATGGAATGAAGGTAAGGTCGTTCGAAGTTTTAAAGAATTGGCCAGTGAAGATTGCAGGTGTCCAATTCTCTATACACTTCATTGTTATGAAGGGAGTGGACTATGACATCCTACTAGTCCGACCCTGGATGAGGAATGCATGAGTCATCGAGGACTGGGGAAATGGTCTAATCTTCTTAGGGAATCAGAAGGAAGCAGTAAGGGCGGAGATGGATACCTGGAAGACAATACTTGTTGATCTAGATGCCATCTCAGCCACATTGAGGGGTGACATGCAACCAACCACATTGCATGGGCTGCTGACCAAGTATATCCCCTGCCTTGAGGATGAGCAAGATTTGATGCATGTCCTTGCAACCATCGATCTCCCATTCTCACATGATGAGGAGGAGCATAAGCAAGCTGCACAAGCCATGTGCACCCCAAATGAGGAACACTCAGTACCACTCTACATGATGGCAAGGAGTGCATGTGGTTGGCCCAAACCTGTCACTTTCCATGTCCCAAATAATAAGCAAGAACTCCAGGAGACCCTAGAGTATTTGATATGCAGATTGGAGGGCAATCCTTCTGCTAATCTCTTGCCCCTTAGAGACCTCCTGGGTGAGCAAAGTGAAAGTGGACCAAAGCTCACAACCTAAACTTGCTATACAATTGGGCTCTAGTCACCAACGAGAAAGAGGCTAGAAAGGAGGACCCAAGAGATGACGAGAAGTCATGGAGTGATGATTCTGACAATGAATATGAGGATTGTTCCTCCATCAGTGAGTAGAGCGAGGAGGAAATGGATACTATGGAGTACGATACTGATGGAAGGGTGATAGAGCAGATAAGAGAAGACTCCAAGCCCCGAGAAAGGAATGCATATGAGATCAAGAGAGGAGTTATGAGATTGGATTGCAATCACTCTTGGTTGGAACACATAGGAACAGTGGATTATGAGCAAGCTGTTGGAATTGCCCAACCACCAGTGGTACATGTGTTTAGGACAGATGCACCTATTGAACTATGACTACCCGAGGAGACTCCTTCCTCTAATGAGGGCTGTGAGCTCAACTCAGAGAGACTGAAGTCAGTATGGAGAGAAACCCTGAAATACCCATGCCATCTAGAACCAAACGCACCAAGGGGGACTTGCTGGTCTACCTAAGGCACAATTGGCTAAAGGAGGAAAGAAAGAAACAAACAAAAGTGTCAGACGCAGAACGACAGAAGAAACCACAGGACCTACCCAAATGCTTCACTAAGTTCAAGAAGGGTAATAAAGTGGTGGTCTTGCTAGGAGCAAAGAGGCAGGGCCAAACCAGCGAGCCTATTGAAGGACACGCCAAGATCAAGGAAGTCAACCTGGCAGGGGAAGGTGAGAAGCCTTGACCTGTATTCATTGTAGATGACCTGATCAAGGATGAAGAGGCTAGCCTTGTTGCTCTCCTATGAGAGTATGTGGACGTGTTTTCCTGGTCTCTGGATGAACTTAAGGGAGTCGACCCCAGGGTTGTGACCCACAACATCCCTATGGTCCCTAATGCCATCCCTTTAAAACAACGCCCTTACCCCATGAATCCAAAGCATACCCATGTAGTAAAAGAGGAGATTGATAAACTCATGAGAGTAAGATTCATCTATGAAATAGAGCACAGGGGTTGGGTATCACCAATAGTGATCGTTATGAAGAAAAGCGAAAAGATCCAAGTGTGCATCAACTACAAGAAAGTCAATGCCACTACAAAGAGAGATAACTACCCATTGCCATACACCAAGCACATGCTTGAGAGGGTGGCAGGTAAAGAAGCCTACAGTTTTTTGGACGGCTTCTCGGGCTACAATAAAGTGTGTGTACACCCCAACAACATGCACAAGACTGCCTTTGCTACAAAGTGGGGGGTATTCGCCTACATCATTATGCCCTTTGGGCTAATGAATGCACCCACAACCTTCCAATTGCCTGATGTGCATGATCTTCAAAGACATGCTCAGATGTGAGCTAGAGGTGCTTGTGGATGATCTATGCATACACTCTAGCTGGGTGGAACACTTAGAGAAACTACGGGCAATCTTTGAGTGATGTCGACTTTATAATCTCTCGTTGAACCCCCTGAAGTGCTAATTTTGGGTGAAACACAAATGCATCCTAGGGCATGTGGTGTCCAAGAATGGCATCACCACTGATTTCTCAAAGATCAGGGTTATTGTTGACTTATCATCACCGAACAATTATAAGGGTGTTTAGTGCTTCTTAGGTCACACAGGGTACTATCAGTGCTTTATACTAAATTATGCACTAATCGCAAGACCATTGTACAAGCTGCTAATTGTATTTGAGTGGACCAAATAATGCCAATGTGCTTATGAAGAATTGAAAAAGGCTCTTACCACCGCACCCATCTTATAAGCCCCAGATTGGACCAGAACGTTCCATGTGCACATAGATGCATCTAAGTTTGCCATTGGAGTTGTTTTGTGCCAACCTAAAAACACAACCTTGATTACCCAGATTGGACCAGAACATTCCATGTGCACATAGATGCATCTAAGTTTGCCATTGGAGCTGTTTTGTGCCAACCTGTGAACGCAACCTTGATTACCCAGTGAGCTTTTCTAGCAGGCACCTCACTGACACGGAGATGAACTATTCCACTAGAGAAAGGGAGGGGATGGCCATGGTGTTTGCCATTAAGAAAATTTAGACATTATTTCACCTTTCTTGTTGACCATCAAGCATTGTTCTATCTAGTGAACACACCCTGCGTTACAGGACGCATTGCACAATGGTTATTGCTTCTTCTAGAGTTTGACTTCTTTGTAGTTGTATGCAAAGGGAAAAAACATTACAAAGCAGATCACATGTCCTGCATACCCATAGGTGAAGCCGCTGGACAAGGCATAATGGACGACCTTCCAGATGCACATCTCTTTGGCCTATCTAGTGACAATGAATTATTCAAGGCTCATTTAACGCCATACTGGGCTGATGATGTCTTTCACATGCTAGAACATGGTCTACCCGAGAGACCTATAGAGAAGGCCAAGCTTGGGAGGCTCATTGTGAAGATCCAACCCTATTAGCTGATTGCCGGTCAACTCTATAGGTTAGGGCAAGACGGGTTGTTACGCAGGTGTGTGTGCAAACATGAGATGCATGACATGTTGAGAGAGGCACACATTGAAATCACTGGGGGACATTTTAGTGGAGACACGACACCCGGCAAGGTACTACAGTCTCAACTGTGTGTTTAAAAACACGGGTCTAGAGCTAGTTAGCTATGGTGGACACACGATACATTATCAAAATGAGAGATTGTAACTCAAGTGAATTAGGTTCTAAGATAGATGAGCTTGGACTCATAAACACAATCTTGAGTAACTCAAACTGATAGTTCTGTTGCATTGAAATGAGTGTCAAGTACATGCTTATATAGCTTTTTGGATAGTACCTCTCTTCCTCATTGTGGATATGGGATTTAGGACCTCTCTTTCTAGAGTATACATCTTTGTCTATCTCTCATACAAAGCCTTTTATGGGCAAGCATCATTTTCTATTCTCAACACCCCCCTCAAATGATGAGTCTCTACCCTTGTTGGCTTTTGCCCCCCGTCATGTGAACATGGACCAAGAGACTAGCTCTTTGGTAGCCTAATCAAGTTAAGGCTTGAAACTTTACATCTTGGTAGGGTTTTTACATCCACTATAGGAAGCAGATTCACTCAGGGAATTCGAGATCCTCTATGGGAATTTTTTTGCAAAACATTTTATTTGTAGCAACGGAAAGTATCTTCTTCATGCTTCTTTGGTATCCTTTGCTTTTCTCGATCTTCTGGGTGCCTTTGATCTTCTTGCATTCTTAGTTGGTTTACTTTGTCTTCTTGGACTTCTTTTTCTTCATGCTCTTGTTCTTTGTTCTTTTGATTGATGCTTAGTGCTTTTTCTTGTGCTCCAGTCTTCTTGGTGTAATCCTTTTGTTCAGTGAGTTTGGGATGGATATAAAGTCTACATTGCCTTGGTTTGTTAGACCCTTCTTGACATCCATAGATCTTGGGATACATGCATGATTTTTTTTTTTTTTGAATTTTGTCTTTGACTTAATAAAAGGATTGGCATTGAATTTTCTCTTGACAATGTACTCTTGAGCAAAGTGCAAGCTAACCATCTGTGATACGAAGGGCCGCTGTAACCTGAGGAAAAATCAACGTGCCCAGGAGAATCTATTAGATTGATCAAGTAGTCATTCCCATTATTTTCTCCCTTGAAATCTTTAGGGATTGGTCAGACATCTCATAATACAGAGAGATCCCGGTAGACTTAATTGTGATACCATGCTCTGCTTCATCTTGGCGAGTGTCAGTCAAACGGACATCTCCACTAACCTCTTGTGCAATAATACCAGCAACAACCACTAAGGAGTCAGTTAAGGTAGATTTTCCATGATCCACATGTGCAATAACAGACATATTTTGGATGTTATGTTTCTTGTCCATGATCCTGCGGAGCTCTTCAGTTGTAAACTTCACCATCTTTGCAGATTATAAATTTCTAGATACATCTCATAAATTAGTCCCTTGTCTCGGCACTGTCGCTCGGCACTGTCGTGCTGATCTGTCCCTACTTTTCTTTCTCTTGCAATCTCTCCCTCGGTGGCCTGTGGAAGGAAGAGGTAGATCTGAAAACATTGTGTTGCTCTGGTAGCGATGTAAACAGGGGCACCAGAGCCAACACGCTGAGCATAGCAATCGTTCTTGAGGTACTCCTGTTCGGTGAAACAAAGCCTGATGTACAGCACGATCACGTTCAAAAAGATTGTTTCAAGAGTTTTTTATCCTCCACTCGAATTCGAATAGGCATTGCACAACTGCTAAATCTAACATGGCCTCTTATATTAGAGGTAGCGAGCAATCCTTCCCACGGAGAACTGAAGGCTAGCAGCACCCTTTGAATCTTCCTTTCTTTTCTCTGTCTCTATCCAATTGCTTCTTCCTTTGTGGCTATTTCTTGTTTTTGAACACAAGCTAGCCTTCAATGGTTGTAGCCTTTCTCTCTTTTCTCCCAAATGACAACTTGAGGATATGGAAATGATAATGGACTGCAATGCCTCCAATGTGAACTCCAAACAGATCTTCTTGAACAACACTGCAACACTTCCTTAAGCTTCTTCACCTCCTACACAGCAATGGATCTTGAATGGCTTGTACATGGAGAAAAAAATGAGAAGGAAATGTTGAAAGACTATGCCCACTAGCTACCTAGCTCAGCCATGGCTCTGATACCATGTTTAAAAACACGGATCTAGAGCTAGTTAGCTATGGTGGACGGATATCAAACACACGATACATTATGAGAATGAGAGATTGTAACTCAACTAAATTAGGTTCCAAGATAGATTAGCTTGGACTCATAAACACAATCTTGAGTAACTCAAATTGATAGTTCCATTGCATTGAAGTGTCAAGTACATGCTTATATAGCTTTTTGGATAGTACCTCCCTTCCTCATTGTGCATATGGGATTTAGGACCTCTCTTTCTAGAGTATACATCTTTGTCTATCTCTCATACAAAGCCTTTTATGGGCAAGCATCATTTGCTATTATCAACACTATGGTGGCCCACACTATTCCGTGATGCAGCTAGACTTGTCAAGCATTGTGATGAGTGCCAAAGGACCAGGGTCCCCGCGTGGAAGAAAAAAATGGAATTGACCCCTGTAATAGCATGACAACCTTTCCAGAAATGGGGCATTGACTTCATCAAACCCATTAGTCCTATGGCCCAGTATTCACTGGCTTGATATATCATCGTAGCAACAACTGACTATTTGACAAAATGGACTGAAGTAAGAGCCACAAGGAAGAATGATGCAAGGACCACAGCAAAGTTCTTATGGGAGCAGGTCATCTCAAGATTTGGTTGCCCTATTGAGATAGTGAGTGACCAGGGAACCCACTTCATCAATGAGGTGATTGCCCACCTGCTCTAAATCTTCTTGATTATCCATAGGAAGTCTTCACCATACCATCCCCAAGCCAATGACCAAGCAAAATCAACGAATAAGATCCTGGTCAACATGCTCAGAAACGTGGTTTCCACTCAACTGGGATAACAAGATCATGGCAACTTTATGAGCCTATCGAACAGCCTATAAAATGGCTGTGGGACAAATGCCTTTCGGCTATCGTGCCTTTAGAATTTTTTATCCCTAGCTTGAGGATAGCGGTGCAGGAGCGTTGAGAAGGGAAAGAGGCTTGGAGTAACTATCTTATCGAGTTGGAATGCCTCACTAAAACTCACCAAAACTAGACTCATCACCACCCATACTCTAATTTGTGAAAAGGCACGAAGAAAGATGTGGTTTGACAAGCATGTCAAACAACGTGATTTGACAAGCATGTCAAACAACGTGATTTGACAAGCATGCTCTAATTTGTGAAAAGGCACGAAGAAAGATGTGGTTTGACAAGCATGTCAAACAACGTGATTTTGACCAGGGCAACCTTGTGTTGTTGTATTCTATGAAGGGCCATAAGCAGAAAATGAAGTTTTGAGGGTTAGGACCTTTTAGAGTGCGTGCCATCAGTAGGACATGCAATGTCAAACTTGAAACACTAGAAGGTAAGGGCATAGGCTTTTTCAATGGCAGTCGCATGAAGAATTACTACCCTCCCACACATCCTTTACATGAACCCCCTATGATAGAGGCCCATGTCAATTTTTGCATCGCAATCATCACCGAGATAGAGCATGATGAGGAAGCTATTGCTCAGCTTATTTACGAATCACGGCCACAGCCCAAAAGACCCATTTTTTTGATGCTGTGATTGACGAGGGAGTTGATGTCAATATCCTAACCCATGCTCATTGGACCCTCATTGGTCAACCCCAGTTGCAGCCAAACTTAGCCCATTTGGGGGCGAATCCTATGCGCTCCTTGGGAAGTGCAAAGTCGTTGTCTCTATTGAGTCTAAAAGTTTGTCAATCATCTTCTATGTGTTTCCCAACACGAAGGAGGTAGGCAAGGCATTGCTGCTAGGGTGCACTTTGAAAAACAAATTCCATTATTATGTCGATTATGACCTACAACGTATCCACCTCACCATAGGAAATGTGCACGTCGTGACAACTTTCAGCAAGGGTAGCACGGGTCCCTCCAAGACCGCCACTCCACCAATAGAGAAGACCATGCCTAAAGATAAGGAGGGGGGTCATGATGTGTCACACCCCACTCAGCCCACAAAACACCACCCCACCAAACCCACTCCTAAGGTTAAGCAACCTACATTTCAATGGGTACTTAAACATCACAGCAAGCCTTCCCACAATAAGCAAACGAGAACCCCGTAGACCTAGGAACTCTCATGCAAAGCCTAGAAAGCAGCCTAGATGCCAAAGCCATAAACACACCCTTAATCCGCGATGGGTCCCCATAACCGTATTACATGCTTAAGGATACTATGAGGGCAACAATTGGATTTGGGTGCCCAAGACATCATTCCTTAAGAACAAACCCCTTACATAGCTTGCAGCCAAACCTGCTTCAAGTAGCATGTTCACTAAACAACCAGCCATTCCTAAGACCCAAGTTGTCAAATCTATGACAACCACAAAGGCCAAAGCCCCAAAACCTAAGCCCATCTATTGGCCGAAGCCACAACCCGTTGGCTCTAAACCACCCACTACTAATACCAAAGCAAAGTCTCTAGAGACTCGACCAATTAGTCCCATGCAGCCCAAACCCATTATGTCTCTCAAGATCTCACAAACCTATCAACTTATGCAGCAGCTAGATGTCCCGCAATCATCTAATGCGACCGACTCTTTTATGTTCAAAGCAGCTCACGATGAAGGTTGCACGTCTTCCATGCCGCATGACACACAACTAACCTTCCAAGCGAGTGCTCACCCCAAGGAGCAATGTGGCAGAACATCATCGCTAATGCATCCATCTAGTTTTGTTCCACTGCAGCCACCAGCAAGTCTTAGGCCTTCATATGAGTGGCACTCATTTATTGCTATGGCCAAGGATCTTGATGCCATTCAAGTGATGACTTGGTTACTTGCATTAAAATGCTAGACAATACATTCACAACCTTTGCCCAAAGTTATGAGCGACTAGACCTTGGCCTTCTTGATGAGCCACTTGCTTCTGAAGTCCGTTCTTTACCATGCACTTGGGAGGAGTACAAGCTCATGACCATCAAATTCCCCAAGGTTGCAGCTGAGCTTATCGCTAGTAGTGAAGTCTCAAAGGAGCAAGCAATATCGGTAGGATGCTGATCTCATACCAAAAGCCTATCAGATCTACACCAATCAAAGAGCTTGAAGAGCTCGTGAGTCTTGCAAACTCTACCTCTTCATTCTTACAGCAATGGTACGCCTTATGCCTCCAATGGGAGTGAAAAGGTTGCCAAATTATGATGAATGCCGAGCAGAGACATGCAATCAAGGTTGCGGAATATGACCCCACGTACGTAGCTCCTACTTCTTTTAGATTTATGGCCATCATGCGTAACAAACTGCTTGACTACCATTTATTGGCCCATCCTTACATCGACCAAGTCCTTATAGAAGAAGAGCTACACGTTGCTAGCCACCTCAAATCTGGTGATGTGCTACACGATGTCCTAACGTATATCACGCAAGTATCTATTAGACCGCATGAACTTGACTGTCATGCCCAATTGGAATATAACCCAAATTTCTACCAGTGGGGCTGTTGTCAAATTAAACACACCATGCTGTGCTTTAACGCTCTTGCCTCATCCTATTCAATCCTAGGAAGGATTTTCATCTTTCCACAAGGGGGAGGGGGTAAGGTGATCAAGAAAACATAACACAAAGGAAAAACATAATGAAGAGTTGAACTATGCATAAAAATTTAAGAGCAAAGTGCACTTGGAAAATTCATGCATTTTCTTTCAATTTGTTATTTCTCAAATTTCACATTCTCATGCAGCTTTTCTAATTGTTCAATTCTTTCATAATACCATAATTGAGTCTCGCCTACCCCATCAATACTAATTATGGGTATTGTTGCATAGCAGGTACCCACAATAGCAGGATAGGAAAAATGCACTAAGCTTCCGTTCACGAAAGAAGAACAAGCCGAGTACGGGATAGGTGTGGAGACACGAGGATTTCATTAGTTCACCTTTAAGCACACTCTAAACCTAGATGAAGCCATCCTAGAGGAGCTAATAGTAAAGTAGCTGGTGGACAAGTGTACTCTCTAGAAGTATGTGGAGAAAGTAGGACAAGTAGTTGATTACAGTGCTTGCACAAAGTTCTTGAGGAGTTTTGATGCTCGTACGAACTGTGGCACAGTGACAGTAAGAAGAGGGGACAAGTGTACTCTCTGGAAGTATGTGGAGAAAGTGGGACAAGCGGTGGATTACAGTGCTTGCGCAAAGTTCTTGAGGAGTTTTGATGCTCGTAGGCATTGTGGCACAGTGACAGTAAGAAGAGGGGATGTTGCCCACCAGGTGGAGGTATCGCTTAACGCTGAAGTGGTGGAGAAGGCCCTTGGCTTGGCCCCCAAGGCTGTAAAGCATCATAGAAGAGACCTATATGCCATGTTGGTGATGAACATGAGTGAGGTGCGCACAGTGTGGATGGAATAAGTTTGGCACACATCCCAAACCCGGAAGTAAAGATGCAAGCAAAGATGGTCCATGCCTTCTTCTCAGGATAGAGGTACAATGCTTTGATGAACAGGATCAATGTCTCGATGTTGGAAAGTATAGCACCAGGGTCCCTTGAGGAAGTGGATCAGAATGGGTTTGTCATAAAGACCATCGAGACAGCAGCAAAGGACTTTGCCATGGGTGCAGCAGCAACTGGAGGAGAGTCCCCAGCCTCTACAGTGAGATCAGCCCGCAATAAGTCCTCTGCCAAGGCTTTTACCATCAGATATGATGGTGTACTGATGGCCATTATTCACAAGGCCACCAAGGAAGTAGGGGGAATTGAAGAGATAGTAGCACCCTCCTAGCCCCTGCACCGTGAGGAAGATAGATCCAGTGAATCCACCATTAGTGACAAAGAATAGCCTGAAGCACCATCCACTCAAGCCAAAGCTAGGGCACAAGGAAAGGCAAAGATGGCCAAGATCCAAAAATAGAAGAAGGAAAAGCTAAGCAAGTAAGAGAAAGCTGAGTTGAAAAGAGTACAAGAAGAATCCAAGAGAATGGAGGAGGAATGAAGGAGAAAAGAAGAAGAACTTGAAAGGATTAGAGAAGGGTCAAGAAGAGCCGAGGAGGAGAGGAAGAGAAGAGTTGAAGATGAAGCTGAAGAAATGAGGAGGAAGTAAGCTGTGGATTTGGTAGAGGAAACTCACACGTCTGTGGAAGAGACCCATGGAGGGGGAGAAATGAGCCCACTAAGCTTGCATCATGAGGTTGGAGTTGGTGGCAGTGTAGAAACAACCCTGGTGGTTGCAGGAAAGGGCAAGGCCCCACTGCACCCCCTCCCCTCTTCCCTTGTGCCACTTCCAACTGAAACCACACACCCCACAACACAGGAGTCAGCGCCAACTGTGGATACGGCTCAATTAATGGAAATGATATAGCTCCTAGCTAACAAAGTGGTGGAGATTTCCCCCGAAGTGGGAGCAAAGAGGCCAACCGTAATAGATGTAGAATCACGGCAAGACCCTATGCGGCAAAAGCTAGAAGCATCAACCACTACGGCCCCTTTCACAGTGTTACCAATAGTAGACTACGATGCATATGTGGCTGAACTCCTTACTCAGTTGAGCAAGGCCAGAGAGGAAAAGAAAGCGGCCTTGACAGAGTTGGACATTGAAAAAAACCTCGGTAGCTTTGAGGCTCAACATGTCCAAACAAGCGGCATATCATCAAAAAAAGCTTAAGGCCCTAAAAGAGTAGTTGGATGCGAAGACCAAGGAAGCTCAAGAGAATGAGGATCATTTGAGGCAAAGATTGGAGGAGAAAGAATAGGATTTACTAGCTCATCTAAAGAGTTAGAAAGTGTTAATTCAGAAGTATGATGAGCTAATGGAAAGGACCGCTCGCTTGGAGAAGTACTGGTAGGAAGAGTGCCAAGAGTCGAAAGAGCAACGTCAAGAGCAAGAAGACACCCTAGCATTCCAGCTGTGGTATGAAATAGAGGAGCAAGGAAGACTAGAAAAAGAGATCCGAGTCCTAGAGCAAGAAAGGAAGGATGCCACAGGAAGAAGCACACAGGAGCTGAAAGATGACTCGGAAAACACAAAAAGAGATGTGGAAGCTCTCATGGGTATGGCAATAACAGAAAGAAGTCTGCATTTTGCAGAGTTTTGAAAGCCGTGAGAAGATCTGGGAAGAGCTTTCAGAGAGATTCACAAAGGTAGAACTACAGTTTACCATTGCGGAACAAGCAAGGAAAATAGCAGAAGAGCAGCTAAACCGCCATAATAAGGAGAAGACGTAGATGCTAGACTTAGTGAATGAGCAGCAATAGGTGGTAGTGATGTTGTCTCGAGAAATGGAGGAGGGAAGGAAAAAGATGGAAGAGAAGGCATGGCAATGGGAGCGGCACAACTTTGAAAGAGTGCGTGGACTAATAGAACGCCTGGCGGCGAGTGAATGCGAAAGAGTGTTCATGGAATCAAGAGCAGAGGCTGCCAAAGTATGCTCAGACACTCACAGACAAGCCTTCTTGAGCACGGTGTTGAATGTCACCCAAGTTGAAGGCGAGGACTCAATGGAAAGTATGAAGAAAAAGTTAGAATTGACATCTCGTGCCTTGAGATATGGCCTTCAAGAACACACCCTTCCAATTGGCATAGGCATTAGTGCGGCACAACAATACACTTACCTACGGCAAGCCAGTCTTTCTGTTGACGAGCTCAAGGAACTTGGGTTTGAAGGAAAAGTGCAACATCCACCACCTGAAGACCAGGCACCAGCAATAGAGCAAGCCACGGAAGATGGGCCGGACTTTGAGCAAGAATTTGAGGAAGAATAGCACAGAGAGCCGAGTCCGCCCTTGCCTGAATTGCCACCGAAATAGCCAAAAGGGGCACAAATTTCTAAACACATGGTAGCAGCCCAAAGAAGAAGGCAAGAGCTTGCAGAGCAAGCCTAGAGGAGAGTGAGAGTACGGCCATAGCAATTCCCTAAAGAGCCCTTGCCGATACACAAGGATCCCCATCTCGTCAACTAGTCTTAGGAGTTGACTATATGGCGACAATGGGAGTTCCAGACATGACCATTTGGGATGTCATTTTCTTATCCACGAACTCTGGATCATGTTCTACCCCTGATGACGGTGGCAAGAAGTAACAGAATAGCTAATGACCTCGCCAACAGATGGATTGAGGAGAGAAACATTGTAGTTACCAGATGGAGGCAGGGATTAGTAGATTATTGGTAGGACAAGGTGAATCGGGTTACCAAGACCATCCAAGGCTACAAGACATATCCAAAGTGGAGGAGGATTTGGGATACCAACTTTGATGCCTTGACTACTTTCTGCAGCTCATTGTCTGAAGAGTGGAATGACCCCATCTACATGCCTTACCCCCGTAGACATGGAGTCAACCATGACAGGAACTTGCATGGGCCCCTTGACTTTCCAACAATCTACAATGTCAATGCATAGACTCCAGAGAGATGCTTGATTTTTAGATTGGAGGATATCCTTCCATCCATCAACCGCTTCCTCGAGGATTTCTCCTCATGTCCAGACCCGGAATTTATAGCAACCTGTAATTACCTTAGGCTCATTAAGTTCCTGCTTAAGCAAAAGCCTGCAGAGCTAAGAAAACCCACCTTCCCCCACTCTTTTTGATATCAACTTAGGCATCGATAGTCGCACCATGGCTAGGCTCATGATGAGGGAGACCTTATCCCCTCCTTTTGCACGAAAATCCTAGAGGACATGAGCAATACGTGCTTCACAAGGTGTAACCATCCCTTTTTGTCATCAACACCTCTGAAGGTAAGAGCTAGCATCAAAGAATATCTGCAAAGCCGTGCATTTTTGACTAAGTTCCTGAGGCTACCTCGTGGACCATCCGAGGA
This sequence comes from Lygodium microphyllum, assembly GCF_053477565.2. NCBI lineage: Eukaryota > Viridiplantae > Streptophyta > Polypodiopsida > Schizaeales > Lygodiaceae > Lygodium > Lygodium microphyllum. The sequence goes on from NC_141150.1 coordinate 49,107,068, forward strand.
TGATAGGAATACAACATAAGAACTCTTTTTGTATTCCATTCACACCCATGATCAATAAGTCATCCCAAAAAGAGAGAGAGAGAGAGAGAGAGAGAGAGAGAGAAGAAAGAGAAAAAAATAAAAAAAAAGAGTCTAGTACCAAGAATGAAAAGAAAGAGGGAACTAGAGGACAAAAAGGTGCAAGAAAGAGAAAAGTAAAGGTTTCAGCACCCCATGAAACATCTAGAGTGCCACATTCATTGCGCCTAGGGTTTCCACCTAGCCCCTTCCCCACCTCACGCTTAGGGCACATCAAGAGCACGACTACTAGACTTGTCACCCTAAGCTTTGCATCTCACCCATGATGATGCACGAACTGGGTCCTCAAGTGTCGGACAACACCGTGGTTTGACCCAACTTCCAGTTCCACTGCCATGTGCACTGCATGCACCACGGAGAGGCGGATACACCCCTTTAGGAAGTGCACAACTTTGCCTTGCAAGTTAAGATCGGGCCATATCAAGGAGAAAGCACATCAACCAATGGATCTGCCCACACCATTTTCAATTTCAAGGGCAGATCTTCAGATCTTTGTCAATTTCAAGAGCAGATCATTGTCAAGACACCTTTTCGGAGGGATCCAATTCAATACCATTTTCAATTTCAAGGATGAATCCCTCCAACACCATCCTTGACAAGGGTATGTATACAAACTCAAAAGGCCAGCCGGCCACCAACACTACCACCTTCTAAGCTACCATCCATCAGTGCCATGGGACTGGCACTCGGTTAGAAGGGGAGTAATGTTTACTGCAACACTAGCAATAGGAAAAAATTAGACAAATAGAAAAATCTGAGAAGTAGGAAAAGGCGTAGGCCTAGGCCATGGCCAGCCATGTAAAAATTGAGGATGACTACCCGTGGGAAGTAGGGCATGCATATAAACTTGAAAGCTGAATGAGAAGCTCATTTTTGTGTATGGCAAAAAGCTTCTTCTTCTTCTTCTCTTCTTCTTGCCTTCTTGCTTGTGCTTGAGAGAGGGAGTGAGTGAGATTGAGGGATCGAGGAGAAGAAGCTCCCTATCTCCTCTCTTCATCTTCTTCTCTTCTCTACTCTTCTCTTGTCTTGCGCGGCTATGAAGGATGGAGCTTGTTGGAGAGGGATTGAGGTTTCTTGAGCTTGCCTCAAGGATCGTGGAGCTACCTGTGTGCACGGGAGAGGAGGGTACTCGATAGGGCATCAAGGTAAGCTCACTACACCCCATAGGTAGGGAGGGCGCTTCGGCTATGTGAGAGGTAGCCATGGCCACTCAGCTTGAAATGCTTGACCAATAAGTAGTCCGTAGGTCTCAGGGGTTGAGCTTGTAGCTCCCTTCACATATTGATTCAATTCATTGTGCTTTGTCTTTATCGTATTTACCTTTTGTCTATTCTTTTTCTTCTCTTCCATCTCCTATCTCTACTTCCATCTATCTCTGACCCCCGGTGGATACGAGTTTTTGACAAAAACCCCTTCGACATTGGTGAACTTGACGCGAAAGGTCATCAGAAGGAAAGACAAGATGGGAGAACCTTTGAGCATAATTTCTAGTGATGTTTTGCAGGAATTAGTGCAGAACATGAACATGCTTATGCAAGTACAACAACAACAGCAAGTGGTGTAGGCTTTTGCTCAAACAAAAACTATTATGATGAATGCTCTACAAGCAATTGAGTGTGAGATAAAGTTGTTCAATGGCAGGAATGTATTTGCATATGTACATACCTATGCTCAAAAGATGGAATTATTTGGAGTGGCTCAACTTGCATGGAGCCAATATATTGTATGGATTACTGTACATGAATTAAAAGCACGAATTATTGAATTATACATGTAGGATTTACTGACTCGGTAACTTTCAAGAAGACACTCAAGGAAGAATTTTACATTGAAGACACCAGTTTGATTACGCACAAGACTTTTCAAGAGTGGGTTTTACAACCCAATCAGGGTCTTGTGGCTACAGAATTGTTAAGAGAATTTGAAAGCCAATTCGAGCAGTTAGATCTTGCGGAATAGCAAGCTCTTGCAAGTCAAAAAATTGAATTGTTTCTACAAGCAGCAGATCCTGAGCTTCAAGATAAGCTTGATGATTTGCTAGAGGAGCATACTATAGAAGAAAGTCTTAAAAGAGAGTGGAGATATGTCAAGGAAGCTATTACTGCACTTGTGAAAGAAAAGAAAGATTGCATGTCTCTAGCATGCCCACTATTACGGGCAAAACAACTGAAGAATCCAATAAGCCACCCACTTCTATGGCTAAACCTATGGCTATGCCTATTGTTCACACTGTTAGGAAAGATGTATTAGATAAATTGGTCAAAGGCATGTGGGATCTCCAATTGAAGGTCGCAAAGTTGGATGAAAAAGGACAAGAGGAAAGGGGACAAGTAGCAGCCCCTAAACCAAGAAAAAGATGTATGTGGTATGATAATTTGCAGCATGAGAGAAAAGATTGTGCTTCTTATCAGGAGCCGTGGCATGACAGCTCATCTTTTGGAAAGATGGCAAGATCCATGCACAAGAAATGGGATTTCCTCTTACTTTTAATTTTGGAAGGGGACGTATGCAAAAGTTGTTAGAAGACTTGGTTGTCCGAAATACTTATGCGGCTATACATGCTTCTACTTTTGGTCTACAGTTGGATAGAATGCATGGCCAAAAGTGATGGTTGACCCAAAGGATGCAATATGTAAACATGCTTTGTATGCAGTTGAAAAGAGAAAAGTTACTGATAATGAAATGTCTCATGCAGGGCAAGACATTCGTGAAATGGTTGGGAATCACCAATAGATGCATATTCTGTGTATGCATATTTAGCAAAGGTGCAAAACATGGATGTACTTGTGGAAGAGAAATGAAAGAGAGATGAAGATAATGCAGGGACATCTAAAAGAGTGATAAGAAAAGTGAGGATTAGCCTAAAGCTACAAATCAGCCACCTCCCGAGCATGTTTTGGAGGAGGTTAGTTAGGAGCAAAAACAGGATAGCAAAAAAGAGGGCAAAAAGAAGGGCAAGCAGCCAGGATATAAGTTGTTGTCTGACATTGAGACAACCACAGATCTTAAGAAGGTTCTTGAAGAACGGATCTTAAACAATCGGTTGGAATTCACCTTGGGAGAGGCGCTTGGCATCGCCAAGCGAGAATTTCATGATGAGATCATTGACATAATTAAGACGAAGTGTCAATTTCTTGGTGATACCACTAGTGCATTGCTGCAATTTAAAGATAAAACTAGTTTGTTGGGTATTCAGGTTTAATATGAGCATGAAGTAAGTATTGGATTAACTATGCAGGATGCTACTAATCAGTGGGGACAGCATGTGGAAAAGACAAGAAAGTGGCTAAAAATGCATTGTCTTGTAGCAATATGCATGGTGGAGTAAGGCAGATGCAACAATACGGGGAAGAGGCTCTAGGATTTATTCCTCAAAGTCATTACACAAGAAATCACTGGGCTAGGGATAACACTAAAACGATAGTGAAAATAGGGGAGCGTGAAACTCCTTGCGTTGCTTTGCTTGACCATGGGTCTGAGATTAATGTCATTGAGTGTGGATTGTATGAGAATGGTGCATGTCCTATGGACAATGATCATGGTTGGCATATGAGGGCTCAAATTATTCTTTAAGAGAGCTTTATGTTGCATGTCCTAATGTAAAAGTAACAATTGGTGATGTACAAGAAGAGCAACACTCCTTTGTGCAAGACAATTCCTCATATGCAGTGATTTTGGGACAGCCCTATATTACAAGAGCGCGTATGGAAACAAAGGTGCTTGATGATGGTTCTACTTATGCAAGAGTCAGAAGCAAGGATGGGAGAAAAGCAGTCCAATTTCTTACTGTTTGTGTTAATCATCCTAAAAATTGGGATACGCTTCAAGAGTCTCATTTGCCTCCAAATGCAAGGGAATTCAAAGACTTGGATTTTCATTAAGCACTGCTATAATGCGGGGCTACAGTGGTGTTGTTTAGAGGATGTACTCGCCTTTTGATGGAATGACACATGTATTTTCTATCGGTTGTTCTCAGTTTACAGCAAATAGTTCATGTTGGCTTAAGCCTATGGAAGCTATGTGCAAGGTTGAATGCATATCTATGAAATGGGCTACTAAGGAATTGAGAGGATTAGGACTATTAGTTGAAAATGAAGGCATTTCAGGCATCTTTTATGGGCTGAATATTAATGACACTATGGCTGAAATTTTAGCAACTATACATGTAGAAAATGAGGCTAAAAACAGAGTGTTGTCACAATTTTCTTTGGATATGTATGATGTTATAGCATTGTTTGCTCAGCAGGAAGGATTACAATGGACTGAAGCACTTGTGGAGACAAAGTATAAGACAATTGACAAAAAGGTAAAACCAATTTCTTTGCCACTTCCACCAGAAAGTCAAGGTTTGTATGAAAAAGTGTCAATGCAACCAAGCTTATGGGGATCCTAAAGATATAGGTCATCAGTTTACATTTGAAAATTTATAGGAATTGAAAGTTGGTGCAAAAGGGTTTCTTTTGCCTGCTGAAAGAGACTATTTTATGTAGATGTTGACTAGGCATGGAAAGGCATTTGCATTTCATCCAACTAAAATAGGTTGTGTGGATCCAAATGTTGTCTCTCCTATGGTAATATTTACTATGACACATATACCATGGAACTTGAGGCCTATCCCAATGCCTAAAGCTTACCTGCCAAAGCTTATGGATTTGCTAAATGAAAAGATTCACATGAAGAACTTGGAGCCCTCTTCGACCCCGTGCTCAAATCGTTGGTTTACTGGGCCCAAAAAGAATGGGGCTTTGAGATTTATTCAAGACATACAACTGATCAATAAAGTGACCATAAGAAATGTGGGCGCAGGTCCTATTGTTGATGAATTTGCAGAGGTTTTTGTAGGCGAGCGATCTATTCTTTGGGTGATCTTTACTAGGGGTATGATCAGTTTTAGCTTGCAGTTGAGAGCACGGATATCACAACTATGAAGACTCCTTTGGGGTTAGTATGGATATGTACTCTTCCGTAGGGTGCAACAAACTCAGTGGCACACATGAAAAATGCTATGAATAGGGTACTCAAGGATTTTATACCACAATTGACAATGTCCTTCTTGGATGATGTTCCAATTAAAGGATGTGTAGGGATGAAAAGAATGAAGAGATGGATGTTCATAGATGTAGACAGTTTGTTGCAGACCATATTGTGGATTGTGAGAGGATTTTGACGCATCTAGAAGAGGTGCATTTAACTCTTTCTAGACAAAAGTTTGTCTTTGGAGTAGAAGAGGTTTTGATTGTTGGGCATATGTGTGGGCCCTATGGGTGAATACCATCACCATAAAAAATAGATGGGATTGATAGAATGCAAGATGTATGCACGAATGTATCAAAGGTGTGTAGATTCTTGGGAGCATGTGTGTTTTATTTGATTTGGATCCCTCACTTTGCACATGTAGTTGATGCTCTATATCAACTCTTACAGAAAGGTCAAAGGTTTCACTGAGAAAGAAAGCATAAGAAAGCAATGAGAAAATTGAAGCAGCTTTTAAAATATTCTCCTTTATTGATAAAGGCTGACTATTCACATGGAAAGCCTATCATTATTACTGTTGATACAAGCCCAATCGGGATTGGATGGGAAATTAGGCAAGATGATGAGGAATGGCAAAGATATGCAATTCACTTTGGTGTTAAAGTATTGACTGAACAATAGAGAAGGTATCCATAGGTAAAAAGAGAATTATGGGGAATTGTGACAGCCCTAGAATATGATAAGGAGTATTTTATGGGTGCTCATGTAGTCATTGAGACCGATTGTTTGCCGGTATTGGGTTTGATTTCTAGTTATGCTACCCCGGACATTGCTATGCTCTGGTGGATTGCATACATCAAATCTTTGAACCTTGAATATCAGCATATTGCAGGAAGAGATAACCTAGTGGCAGACATCTTATCTCGGGCATGCTATGAGAATGAAGATGGGATGATGGATGAGGAGGAAGAAGATGACTTTCTTGCACTTGAAAATGATGTTATAAGAGTGAATTTAGCAATGCAAGGAGTTGTTAAAGCACTACAAGCTTGGACAGCAAAGAAAAGACACTTTAGATGTTTTGTATCTTGTGTAGAAGTGTTTCTAGAAGACAAATATGCCAAAGAATGGCTGAGAATTGGTCAATACCTCAGTACATTAACAAATAAAGATCAATAGTCTGATGAAGAGTTTATGAAGATCAAGAGAAAAGCCTATGGGGTTTTCTTAAAAGATGGATACTTATGGATGTTGAGATGGCAAGCTCAATACGTGCGGACATTGATGATGGACTGCCTAGCTAGATGGGTCTGCACATCTACACTTAGCATGTTGGTGGTCATTATTACACTCACATAGCCACTCACTTATCACTTATTGTATTTAGGTTATTACACCTACCTACAACTGGCAAAGATATAGTGCGAGTCAATTAATGTAATCATTTATGCACTAATTTGACTTAGAAGGCCTTTCCTTTATGTTGTATCTTATCTATACTTTGTGTACATTGTATAGTGTGTGGAAGAAGAAGAAAAAATCAGCAAGAAAACATTTTGGCCTCCATCTCTCTTCTTGTATTCTTGAGTGAGCTTCCTCTTGTGTATATAATGTGTGTTTGGCGCAGCAGCTCAAGCAAGTCCCCCCACCACGCGATTCTTGACATAGTATCAGAGTTGCACCACTGAGAAAGACTGATTTTGAAGGGTGAAGTGAAGGAGAAGAAGCAAGGTTCGAGCAAGCAAGCAACGAGTAAGAAGCTCTCCCATTCTTCCACTCTCTCTCTTGGATAGTGCTTGTGGAGGCACCAGAAGCAGGGTGGAGCGAAAATCTCAGATTGCTGTGAGATTTGGTGTGTGAGTAGAGCACTGTATATTTTTGCAAATTAGGTCTTTAGGATTTTTTTTGCAGTTATTTTGGGCGTCTGAGGCCATTTGAGGCCCCGTTTTAGAGCCGCAAGGTTGTGGCAGTATGGGCTTATAATACAACGTTCAAGCGAGCTACCGGCCATACTCCATTTAAATTAGTTTATGGGAAAGAATGTGTGTTACTCCTCAAAATCGAGTTGCCAACAATTCGGTTTGCAATTAACCACTCTTTGAGAAATGAGGATGCACTCTTTGAACGTTTCATGACCATAGCCCACCTGGATGAACTAAAATTGCAGAGCTTATTACACCAGGAGGTAGCTAAACATCAGATGAAGCAATTGCACGACCTTAAAGCAAAGAAGTATACCTTTAAAAAAGGGCAATTAGTTCTGTATTATGATGCGCGTAGGGAGTTGTTTCCAGGGAAGTTGGAACCTAGATGGGATGGGCCCTACAAGATTATCAGCATAGGGAAAAAAAGGTCTACGGCTCTACTAGCTGATCTGCAGAGGGAGTAGAACTTAAAAATAAGGTTAATCTTGATAAGATTAAACCTTATTATTTCTAAGTATGCTAATACGGAAAAATGCATTGCAGGTCCATGCTACGGTTGATTCGAGACCTGCAAAAGAGCTTAAAGCTGGTTGATGGGGCAGTTAATTCCTTATTTGGAGCACCCATATCTGGAGCAGAGATACCATCAGGGGAAACTTATCTGGTGGAGCAAAGGATACAAAGTGATTGAGCAAGAGGATGGAACCTTTGTGTGGGAGATCAAAGTCTTTTGCCATCACTGCTTACGAATGTTGACAAGTATCCCTGTTGAGTTTAATGAAGAAGGTGGGATGGAGCCGTCAGTTCATCCTCTAAACATGCTGAATTTTGACTATCATAATTACGAATAGAGGAGTTCGTGATGACAGGCTGTGTAAACCCATTGTGGACGTACACATTATATTTTGACGGAGCATCCACATGGGCCCTAATAAAAAAGGGAGTGTTGGAGTAGTAATCTGAGATCCCCGATATAGAGTTATGATGAAGTTAGCTGCTTATCTTGGGGTAGGATTCACTAACAATATGGCAGAGTATAAAGTCTTGATTATGGAACTGCATATTGCCAAAAAAGGTAGTATTCAGCGGTTGTTAGTAAAAGGGGATTCCCTGTTGATTTTGAATCAGCTCGATGGGACGTACACAGTACGAAATCCCATCCTTTGTATGCATCATCCAACTGCTATGACCCTACTTGAGGAGTTTGAGAGAGTGTATTTTCAGCAGATTCCACAATACTGGAATCAGTTTGCGGATTCACTGGCAAATCTTGCTTATGAAGAAGACCTTTTCTTCACTGTGGCCCTAGTTTGGATATTGCTATCAATAATGAGACAGGACTCGGTCGCTTGTGGGGGATGCTATCAGAGCATGCAATATATGGCAGGCAATGGTTGATATGGATGATGCAAAGAGTAGCCGAGACCAATCTACCGTTGTTATCCTGGACCCATAGGTTGATTAGACAACATGTTATGCGTATACCTCTTGCTATATATGCAGGAGGGATGGGTCATAATCTTATGCATTAGGGATGTGAGGCCTATTTTTCCTTCTTGGAAAGGAGCATATTATCGTATATTTGTATTTTTTCGGGGAGAGATGTGTTAGTGCTATTTTGTTTTATTTTGTTAGGCCAAGAGGGCCAGTCGTCTGTTTAGTACGGGTGCGGTTAATGGTTTCTTGTTTTAGTCCTATGCTAGACAGGTTCAAAGAAGAGCTTGAAAGGAGCCTTTGTTGCACAAAAGCTTCTCGTGGCCCTATCCAGGTGATATCTCTCCTTTACGAGTAACGGGTTTTTATGCTATGTGTGTCTGTGTACTTTGTAGGGGATTTTTTTTTCTTGTTAGGGACCAGAAACCAAGGTATGAAGTCCCAGGTTTAGGTTAGGTATGACTGAGGGAGGGCTGAGTAGTCCTTGCCTCCTGTAAAGACATTGCCAGGCATCGAAAGACCTGTTTTAAGAAGTAGTCCTAGTGATCCTATTCTGCTAGCCTGCTAGGCAGCCGTTCTAGGAGTTCTTGTTAGTTGTGAGGCAGTTAGAGAAGCCTGCCGAAGGAAAAAATGATAATGTAAAAAAACCCTGAATATCTGAAAGACAATAAATATATACAAGGGTGTGTAAAAATGGATTCTAACCCCTCTAAAAATAAAAAAGCAAAGAAATGAAAATTTGTAAGTAGTTGATCATCGCCTTGCAAAGGTCTGGTAGGTTCCTAGGGACGAGTCAGACCCGGGGGGGCCAATGCCTTGTCTTCCTAGGGGTGGCGTCTCGTTGGAAAAGAAGAAAGTAAGGAAGGTTGGAGTGAAAATAAAAGTGAGCGTCAGAAAACGATTAAGTGTCACCTTGCGAGGGCTTGGTAGGTTCTTGGGTACCGAGACAGGACCTAAGGCCGATGCCCTGTTCTCCTTGGGTCACTATGCTCAGCTTCCTCCTTTTTACATGCCCAAGTATGAAAGAATAAAAACCTAAAAGAAAAAATGTGTTAAAAGAAAATACTTTTTGATCACGCTATAGGAGTCCTCACCTAGTAGGAGCTCTTGGTTATGTTGTCCTTAGTTAGGTAGGTAGTTTAGACCACCACTTAGGGCAACCTCTTTGATAGTTCTTTTTAGTTTGGCCGTGTTGGAGCAGTCGGTTAGTGACTAGCTTGGGACCTTCTATCAGATTATACTAGACCTACTCCTTGTGGATTTCATGCATTGGTTTTGTCAAGGGGTAGGGTGAGTATTGTGATGTGGTTTAATATGTATCTATTTTGTATCAGCTTGATGCTTCCTTTGGTTGTTTTGTGCAGATCTGTTGTGGAATTTGACGGGTTGAGTCACCCTATCCCGTGGTCGCTAATGAGAGCGGAATTTTGAGCCCGAGATGTGCTTAAAATTTGCCAAAAAATCCAAAATTTAGGGGAAAAATATTTAACATCAAAGGCGGCGGTTGCAGTTAGGACGATTTTAAGCACCAAGTGAAAGACGGCTGTTAAAAGGCACTCGAGCGACACTTATGGATTTTTGATAATTTTTTCAACTACTGTGCAGGTTTTCAGGAGTTTCTAGTCAATGTGGGATGTCCATCCGAACGCCCAGGATTTTTCACAGCTCAAATCAGAGTCCGGACGAAGAAGGAGCCAACAAATGGTCAAGATTTGAAAGGGTGGCCAAACTTTGGACCAAAAGGGGATGTGCCCTTTGGGAGCTTGGAACCCCCCCCCCAAATTTTATGCAAAGAAGATGAAGAAATCGTGATAAAGAAAACGTGGAGAAGAGGACGTGAACAGGCGGCACATTTTTTGCTCCATCCATGATGATGATGATTGTCACGCTAAATGTACCCCATGCAATCGACATTTTTTTTTCTTCCAATTGACAAAATGGTTTTAATCCCGTGCTCATTGCAATGAATCGAAAACACATTCTTTATGAGATGGATCTACCATTCAAAAAATGGACCAATGAAACGATGTCGTACTGCTGCGCATCCGATGTGTGAAATCCACCCAAAAGTTGTGTGTGTGGGATTTGATACTTTGTACATACTTAGTCGTTATGTTTGCATTTTTATTCTACATGGGTAATATAGTAAAGAGAGGCTAGAAAAGGGTACTGTTGTTGGCAGTGCATTGGTTGGTATGTATGCCATGTGTGGTTTATTTGCAGAAGCACAAAAAGTGTTTGACAAGCATCGACTTTGTAGCGTAACCTCGTGGAACATGTTAATTTCTAGATACATTCAACAGGGAGTTGTTGAGAAAGCACTTCAGTGTTTTGAACAGATGCAGCTTGAGGGGTTCTTTCCAGATAGAATCACTTTTGTTTGCATTTTGAAAGCTTGTGGAATGACAAGAGCTTTAAACACAGGCCAAAAAGTACATGCTCAGATTATCGAAGGAGGTTTACTAGTGAAAGATCTTTTTGTTGGCAATGCTATAGTCGACATGTATGCTAAACGTGGTCATGTAGGAGCAATAACCAAGGGTGTAGAACTGCATTGTGAGATTGTTAGAGAGGGTTTACTAGAAAATGACATTATTCTGAAAAAGCCATGGATGGCTATTTGAAAACGAATGACTATTTTTGAAATGGGGGCTTTTTGAAATTGAGAAGAGCAGAGCAGAAAGCATACGAATTGGAATCGGAGAAGATCTCTGCAACTGGGAAGAAAGAGCTACGGGAAAGAAAATAGAGTTTTTTTGCTAATCAGAGGGGGAGTTCTGCAATTTTGGAAGGAGGGAAAAAGTCGAGGAAGGATGTTGAAGAAAAAAAATCCAGGAGAAGGGCTTCATGTGCTGGTTAATGTTCGGTTACGACGATGAGTCAAGGGAGACTCCTTCTTTGGGAGGCCTCATTATGCGCCTTCTGGCAATCAAAACTACTTCCTTCCCACTCTTTTGAATCGAGGGGTGTACCAATAATCATATTGATCCAGTAAATACCCCGGATGCAAAAAGCTCAGATGGCAATGATGATTCTGAACCCTACAGGTCCCTAACTCATTACAGGAAAAGAATAATAGCCACTGGACAGATCAATTCCGCACATCCCTGAGAGATTGGAGCTTCTACAGGAGCATAATCAAATCAAAATCTCGCCAGGTTGCCTCAGTGGGCAATGAAGAGATCTTCGAATTAGTTTTCTGGGGGGGAAAGCAGAATTTGTAATTCCACGATTGTTTTTTTTTTGTTCTCATGGAAGAATAGTACTTTGGACTGCGGGAAGAAGAAAGGAAGGAGTACGATGCAAGGAGGGGAGATCTATCAAAAGGGGAGCTTGCAGAGTGTGACTGAGGGGACTAGAATCCATCAAGGGTGCTCGACTGAAGACTTGTTGATCATCATGTAGAAGATAGAGAGGTGGAGAGATTGAATGTGGAACTGGCGTTTGGTTCGCAACCAGTGTGAGTTCGGGCTTTAAGGCTGACGAAGCAGGAGACTTGAGCTGTGACTGAAGATCGATTGACCGATCGATCGCATCATCCTTCGCAACGCCTTCACCTCGTGGATGAAGCCATGCCGTTCCGACGCCTTCTGGAAATTGAACCACCAGGACCTACACGTTACCTGATTGGAGCAATTGTGATGATGTTGGGAGTGGTCTTATCTGTTGGGTACATGGTGTTCAGAAACAAGCGTGTGCCCAACACAACAATATACGGGAAACAGACAACCAAGTAAAGTGGAAACTGGTAATTGCCAATTCAAAAAGTGAAGAATTTGGTGGCTAGCACAATGTCTGGATCCTTGCAGTAGTTGTTGGATGCATGCACCATTGGTATATCAAAAGTCAATTTGTGGGTAGGGATTATTTCCTCACTTGACTCCTAGCACCCTCATTGTATCAATAGAACAAGTGTTGTATGAGGTGTCAGCTGATGATATCAGAATGAACAGTCTATTTTAATGCATTGAGACTAGCACCTGTCTATTCTTGTGGGTAAGCTACGGAATATCTGTAGGTTTCATATTCCCTGTTCCATTTATGGGAAAAGGGAGGCTCTGAAGCTTATGTTCGTAGCTCATTTACTCATCTACAAGGTTAGAGGATTCTTTTAATGTGGTAAATGGTAGTTGACGTGAGCTCAAGGCGTCAAATTATCAAGATATCAACTGGTATAAAAAACAAGTCAGTTTGTCAGCTTATGAAGAATGCAAATGAATACATGGTTTTAGATCAACCTGTGGCCAACCCTCTTGTTCTTGGAAGGGAGCCACCTCTGAAAGACATGCCTGCAACATTGACTATTGCTCGAGATATTGTTCACCTCATCATTTGAAATCAAGTTCCCTATGGGTTTATTGTTAAGTCTGTGGATCCATAGATCCATCCCTTAGCTGATGCTGCTGAAAGGACAATGCTGAAATTTCTGTCTGTAGTTGATAACCGGATTTGTACTGAATGTTCCTATGTTGAAGGATGAATTCTATGCTCAGCTGAAAACTTGCTTTTGGTCTTATCATTGCTGCATAGACAAGGTCTCATTGGAAGCTTAGCGGATCTATTACTGCATACAAATCCTCTCTTCTTGCTTATTTGTATGATTGATTTTCTATCCTGAAATTAGTCAAGGTCCTATGTGGTTGTGACTTTGCTTTCGAAAACCCTTCGACAACGTTTCTCAAATGAATGACCCTGTAGAATAGATTATGTTCCCTTCTACGTTTCAAGAATAAGTAAGGGGACACCAAAATAATCCCCCAAGAACCGAACGTCTATCCTACAGCCAAGGATGCCTTACCACACTCAAACGTAAGTCATTGTCATTGCAAACAGGTGTTATGCATCCAGGGTTTTTATTCCGGTACCATGATCATCATGCACATACAAAGTGAATGATTCTAAGGTGCTCAAACATCATTTTCAAATCAGCAATGTGCTTGTGCACAATCAGGCTTTATCATGCATTTACTAACCTGTTGCGGTGATGAAAGGATAGCACCGAGACCACACTCATGCTACTATCCTCTTAATTAACATAACACGAAACTCTATGACATAAAATGCATCAGAAAATCAGCAACAATCAGCATGCAAATCACACCATTCAAACATCCCAACCCCCTACGTTTAGGTATTGCTTTCGTTGCATAGGTGTAGAGGTTCATTTTGTGATTTTTTAATGTATAGAAAGCGATAAATCACTAACTTTGACAAAGAGATAGGGAAAACTGAGGCCAAACCTCATGCCTTACCACTACCATACATCCACAAACAATCATTATATTTTTTCCTATTTTTTCAAGTCGTATTTCTATTTTTCACTCATTTTTCCCATTTTCTTGATTTATTTATTAATAAAATATAAAATTTTCTGATTTTTCTTATCCCACTCACTTCACCATACTATTATTCAATTTATCTTTCATATTCCCTCCATGGGATAAAATTTCCTCCACCCGAAACAAAAGAGTTAGCATTTTACCACTTAAAAACCGCATTTCGGGTTTACGGGAATTAAATAAAGCATGTAAATCATTGCAAAACCAACATTTTCTAATGCATAAAACTTATTCATAATGCAAATCGGCCACAAATAAAATTTTATCCAATAAGAACATAATCATCATCATAAACTATCAAAAATCCTTCATTTTTCTTCATAAAAATGATCATACCATGTTTTTTCGTAACCCGAGATGCCTTGAGTGCATGCATAACCAACAGATGGAGCCTCCATTGCTCTCAATCCAATGCTGTACTTCCATCTTCAGCATCTCTATCAATCTTCATCATCACTTTCTTCATTCTTCCACCCGGAAGAGAGTACACATGAACAACCCATAGGGAAGAGAGAGAGGGAGGAGAGAGAAAGACTAGAATCTGTTCTCTTCATTCAGTCCATCATTACATGCACAAAAGCAAGTGATAAGATAAGCCAAGAAGGAGAAGATCAGCCCCAATGTGGTATGGCTATGTGGGAAAAATTACAGCAGATAGGGGTGAGCTGGATGCAGTTGAAGCTCATGTTTTCTTTGCACCGTTGGGGATAATGTTTGCTTTAACTTCAGCTTATAACCCAAAGGAAGTGGAAAAAGTGAAAGAGGTCATCAAGCTACTATGAAGGCATTGGCAAAATCATGTGGAGAGAAGGTAAAAAAGTGGTCACGATTGCTCCCTTATGATTTATGGCTGCCAAAACAACTCATAATGCTGTTAAGAATATATGCCTGTTGAATTGATGTATGGTCCAAAACCTATCATGCCGATAGAAGAAACGGTTTGACAAAAGACATAGATTGAGGCCAAGAACCATACAAGATGGGGATTGGGTATTGGTGTATGATAGTAGTTTAGACAACCAGCATAGTGCCATGCATAAAGTTTCCAAAAGATGGTTTGGACCCTATGTGGTAAGGCTACTTGTGCATTAAATGAGCTAGATGGGACAACCATAAAACTTCCAGTAGGAGGGAAAAGAATCAAATTATTCAAAAGGCAGGAATCTACTTTCTATGAGTTGCCAGAATTGGAAGAAAATAGTGGCCATGATATAGGGGCTAGCCAAGAAGATATGAAAGATGAAGAAGCAAAGGATATGGTTGTAGAGGATGAGGAGGACTCAGAATCTGGTAACAACTAGGATTTTGGCATATACCGGAGCATGTGTAGATTTGGAGGGGGTGGATTTCATGCCACTATGCGGACATAGTGTGAAAAACTCTAGAGTGTGGCTTTCTTATTAATCTAGAGAAACAATGCCATTAGTGTCAGTGTTCGTAGTGTGGATGGTGCAAAAATATTAGATTTTTGGAAAAGTTTAGCCAATTTATGATATTTTAGATATTATCTCTTGTAAAAATCCAAGAATTGTAGACAACTTCTAGAATAGGATGACGTGTAAAAGAAAGTAGGTAGCTTTCAGCCTATTTTGAGTAAAAAGAAGGATTGGCGAAATTGTGCGACGTGCGATTCCTGTTTTCAGGCAATGAACATCACTCCGAGAAGTGGGAGATGAAGAAGGAGTGATTTGGCAGAATTTTGGCTAGGTGTTTTGGTATTTTACCCGCCTTTCGAAGCCAATGGAAGCATCAGATTCGGGTTCCGAGTAGCAAAGAAGAAACTACTTTTTATTGCACGTTTTTTGTCTATGAGGGAGCTTCAAGAGATCTAATGCTTGGAGATTGCTTTTGAGGAGTGCCAGACAAGGGATTTCAGATTCTGTCAATACATATTCATTCAATTCATTGTGCTTTGTCTTTATTGTGTTTACCTCTTGTCTATTCTTTTTCTTCTTTTCCATCTCCTATCTCTACTTCCTTCAATCTCTGATCCCCGGTGGATACGACCTTTCAACAAAAACCCCTGCGACAACGTCCAATCTCCATGAAGCCCCATCATCGACCCACATGAAAACCCTTCAACCACCCAATTCCTCATCAACAAGGGCCACCAAGTGCCATGGGACTTCACTTTGCTAGGAGGGGGTAATTTTAACCACAGTTCAAAGAAAGTAAAAAGAAAATTAAAAAGATGCAAGCCAAAGCGAAAAAAGGTAACTGACTGAAAAAATAGGAGGAAAAAAGTGCAAGGAAGACTTTAGAAGTTTAGGGAAAGTGCAAAAGAGAAAAGATGCATTTTAAATGCAAATGCACACCCTAAATTTTTATAAGAGAGTGCTAGGCTCCCTCCTGTGCAATTTGTAAATGTACATGGACATGGGTGAAGGAAAAATGTAAATAGAAAAGGAATAGGAAAAGTGAACCTAGACTAAAATGGCCGGTCACGTAAAAAATGGGATGGATGCCCAAAGGGGATTAGGGCTTGTATAAAAGGTAAAAAGTGAATGAAGAAGATCATTCTTGTGTGTGGCCAAAACTAGCTCTCTTCTTCTTGCTCTTTCTTGTGCTTGTGCTTGAGAGAGGGAGTGTGAGGGAGTGAGTGTATAAGGGTGAGGAATGGTGGTGCAGAAGCTCTCCATCTTCTCCTCTCTTCTTCTTCTCTTCTTCTCCCTTCTCTTGTCTTGTGCACACCAATGGATCTTAGAGCTTGGATCTTGAGGATGAAGCTATCTGAGAACTTGTGGGAGGAGGGAACTCAATTGAGCATAAAGTTAATGTAACGTGCCTGCTCCTCAAATTGTGAGACACATCTTAGCAGTCCATTGAGATATATATCTAGAAGACGCCGCCCGGCACTCCCAAGGAATGACACGGGGTTTGCCAACTAGGGTCTCTCGATTCTGCCTCGCAACAAAACTTATCCGGCTGCTCCCACTAGGATCGACCTGAAGTCGGGGTTCCTAGCCAACATTGTCTAAGGTCATAGACTGACTTTTACCTAACATTTCTCATTAACATTTCCTTTGAGGAAAGCTCTTGGCTAACTGAGACCACCCTTCCGTAGGATAGACCCATTGGTCACATCCACCACGCTTCCCTTAGGTGCTGTTTTAGTTATCTAATTACCTACCACATTATGTTTGACACATAAAAGTAGCTTCCTTAATTAACCCGTTAGTCACAGGTTCCTTTATGTAATTTAGGGCACAAGCACAAAGACAAGATAGAACAAGATCAAACACTTCCTTAACTTATCTTCAGATTCATGTTTGTCTCCCGCCCATACAGGAGAATTAAGTGTTCCTTTCTGCCTCCGCAAAAAAATCCTTCTATCTCCCAACAACAAAACCCGAAGGTTTATCCTACCAAGATTCCGCCTTGTAACTAGTATCAAGGCCTCGAGATCCCATCTCCAGTCACGTAGAACACTTGTGTAGGGCCCGAAGGCATTGGGAATTATGGCCAGAGCCCCCACTGACACCCAAGCGTCCTCCTATGCCAAGTGATTTCCACGGAGAGACCTCTCGCCGCGGGTTCGGTCCACATTCCCGGCCCGGATTCATAACTCCCTTAGTTAGGGTTTGGCGGCTCGCGAGGGGTAGCTAGCGCCATCCTTCCTTAATTATTCCTTTAGGAAATCAGCCATAGCTGAAGCAACAAGCTTAATAACAATCACTAGGGAAAATGTTCCTTTCATTTTCAGGGCAATCAGTCATCTCAGACCCAACCATGAAATCATCAAACACTCTGCACTTGGGTTAACATCCAAAACCACATAAACAAACAGCTGAATGCACAACCTCTTGCTTCAAGGAATCGCAATCCCATTGCATGCACAATCAGAATTTTAACTGGATGTATCAAAACACTTGCTTAAGGGATTTACAACCTTTCTAAACCGCCAAGCATAACTTGGGTCAACAATCCATTTAGGGTTAGGTCACGATCCTTAATTAGGCTAGGAGTGTATCCATTTGCGATAGTCCACAGCAAGATCGATAAAACAATTCACAGGCAATTATACTTATTCCTAATGCACCGGATCTCATGAAGGCCTAGGTTTCTATCCATCGGAGTCTATCATTTCATGTGCTTCTTTTAGTCATGATGGTGAAGCATGATTTCTAAATGACTGTTCATGCACTGAACTGGTTTAAAAGCTATTATTTTATGTGAGATAATGCAAAAAACCTTATCATTTTATGTGTGTAAAAGCTATCACTTCATGCATATAAACTTATGCAAACTCCATACCCTATCATTTCGCGCATACAACCTAGCGCCTAAGACTCGTCCGTGTTCCATGCACGTAGCTAACCCCTTCGTTTCTTTCACGAGAAATGAAACATAATTACTTTTAAAGCTTAAAGGACTTGGGTTTGATTTATGAACGTAGGGGCATTCATCACGTTGGTTGCTCCGCTTGCCTCTCCCGCATTACCGGTACCAACGGTAGCTTTGGCACCTACGCTTCCCGCGACTTTCTTCTTGGGAGCCATTTGCTCGTGGAGATTGGACAATCCGTACCTCGACGGATTTCAGGATGACAGGTTTGATAGGAAAGATCGCTGGATGGGGGTCCTTCACCGAGGGGGAGGTTTGAGTGTGGCTCCCTGAAGTTACTCACTAGCTCCCACTCCCTCTCTTTCTTTCTTTCTTTCTCTCTCTCTTCTTCTTATTCTCTTCTTCTCTCTCTCTCTTCTCTTCCTCTTCTACTTCTTTCTCTCTTCTACTCCTTCTTCTCTTCTTCTTCTCTCTCTCCACTTCTTCTTCTTCTCCCTTCTCTCTCTCCTTCTCTCTGTGTTCTCTCTCTTCCCTCTTCTTTTCCTTCTCTCTTCTCTCTCTCCTTACCCCTTCTTATTTTCCTTATCTTCTCTTTCTTCCCTCTTCTTCTCCTTCTCCTTCTTCTCCTTCTCTCTTCTCTCCCTCTTCTCTCTTCTCTCCTTCTACCCCTTCTTCTTGATTTCTTCTCTTCTCTCTCTTCCCTCTTCTTCTCCTTCTTCTTTTCCTTCTCCCTTCTCTCCCTCCTTACCCCTTCTTCTTCTCTCTCTCCTCTTCTTCTTCTTCTTCTTCTCCCTTCTCTCTCTCCTTCTCTCCCTCTTCTCTCTCTTCCCTCTTCTCTCTCTCCTCTCCCTTCTCACTCTCCTTCTCTCCCTCTTCTCTCTCTTCCCTCTTCTTTTCCCTTCTCTCTCTCCTTCTCTCCCTCTTCTCTCTCTCCTTCTCTCCCTTCTCTCTCTCCTTCTCTCTCTCTTCTCTCTTCTTCTCCTTCTTTTCCTTCTCTCTTCTCTCTCTCCTTACCCCTTCTTCTTCTCCTTCTCTTCTTCTCTCCCTCTTCTCTCTCTTCCCTCTTCTTCTCCTTCTTTCTTCTCTCTCTTCTCTCCCTCTTCTCTCTCTTCTCTCTTCTCTCTCCTCTCTCTTCCCTCTTCTCTCTTCTCTCCTTCTACCCCTTCTTCTTCACTTCTTCTCTTCTCTCTCCCTCTCCTCTTTCTTCTTCTCTTCTCCTTCTTTTCTTCTCCTTCTCTTCTTCTCCTTCCCTTCTCCCTCTTCTCTTCTTCTCTTCTCCTTCTTTTCTTCTCCTTCTCTTCTTCTCCTTCTCTTCTCCCTCTTCTTCCTCCTCTCCTTCTCCTTCTCCTTCTCCTTCTTCTTTTCCTTCTTCTTTCCCTTCTTCTTTTCCTCCCTTCTCTCTCCTTCTCACTCTCTCTCCTTCTCTTCTTCACAGGATCACAAGGGTGTCGTCTTTTGCTGAAGGGGGGGGCTCTAGACGTTGGGGGGCCAATGGACAGGATGACAACAGGGGTGGCGCCTGTAGCAAATGGGGGGGCCTGTGGACGAGGAGGAGGAGGGGTGGTCTTATAAGGGGGGGTGCGGCTGTCCGCCGCCACCTGGGCTGCATGTCCCCCCTTTCCCCACTTCACTCCCTCTCTCTCTCTCCCTAATGTACTATCGGGGGGAGGGAGAGGGAAAAATTTGTGAAGAAAAAAAAATGGGGCGAAGTTTCTATGGAGGGATGCACGGGGCACATAGGGGGGGCGGAGAAATGTTACAATTAAGCTCACTGCACTCATAGGTGTGAGAGTGAATACGACTATGTGGGAGATAGTCATTGCACTTGTTCTTGAGGGTCGAGTGTTGAGATATCGAGCTCCACTCGTGATATGCCAGGGTGACCGTTGTGCATTTATGTCACCGACGTGTCAGTTGTAGATGCGGTTGGTACACCGCCCATGAATAATAGCTACATGATAGCTATCCTTATCTACTCTAGTTCGTGGCTCAGTTAGTATGCCACCTTAGTTAGTTGAGTTTGGTTTGAGACCCATATATAGGGTTCTTCTATTTCTTTGTATGAGAGTTCTTTTTGGCTTACACAACTAAGAAGAGAAAAACTGTTTTCAGCCTCCACCTCTATGTGTATTCCCCCATTGTGCAAGCAAGAAAGCTACAAGTGAGACTCCTTCCTTCTCTCCCACAATCTTGACATGGTATCAGAGCCTTGTTCATGGTAAGGAGCTCAAGAAAGCAAGCCAAGATCGTTGTGTTCTGGTAAGAGGAGCAGTGTTGCTTTCATTTTCTATTTTGGGAGCAGATCTCTGCAGGTAGCACAGCCGGAAATTGCAAGAGCGCACTGTCTTAGGTTGAGACGCCCTTCGCGGTGAAGCAAGAGGGCAGTATATGCTGCGGGCAAGGGCTTTAGCCCTTGGCGACCTTGTTTTTTTGATTTGAGGCCATTTTGGGGGCTTGTTTTGGAGGCGGAAGTTTTCTGCACGCACTCAGGAAAAGGTCTTGTTATTATGCTATGCGACCACTGTTCTACAGGTCGGTGAAAATTTTCTGTAGAAATTGCATCGTATGTTTGTGCGCAGAGATATTGGGAGTTACAGAATCATCATTGGTTCCTGGTTATGCAAAATTGTCACTAGGAAGTGACTGTGTGGTCAAATACCACTTTCGCCAGTTTTGCAGATTTGCCCTTGTGAGGGTGAAGCAGAGTTTTTTGCAGTGACAGATTTTTTTGCAGGATTCTATAATGGCGTCTGATTCTCTTTCACAGATTGTAACTGAAAAGCTTGACAAGAACAACTTCCAGGCATGGAAGTTTAGAATGACGAATTTCCTTATGGGAAAAGGATATTGGAAATTTGTTGCAGGAAATGAAGAAGAACCAGTTCTTCCTGATGTTCCCAATCAACAGGAAATGCAGGCATTTAAAGTATGGCATGAGAGAGCCACGAAAGTTATGTACTGGCTGTCTATCAGCATTTCAGACTCTATGATTGTGCATATTCAGGATGCAAGTATGCCAAAGGAGGCATGGGATACTCTGTCAAAAATGTATAGCACAAATACGCAAGCCAGGAAAATGCAGCTCAAGCAAGAGTTGCATAATATGCAAAGAGAAAATATGAGCATCAATGACTACCACATGAAGGTGAAGAAGATTGCAGATGCACTTGCTTCCATTGGGTCGCCAGTGGAAGATGATGATTTAGTTTCTGTGACCTTGAATGGTCTAGGAAAGGATTATGCACAGTTTCGGACATCCATTTCAGTTCATGAAAGATTTCCTGATTTTGAGGAGTTGATTGCTCTTCTAATTTCTGAGGGGCAGAGAAATGGTGGTGCATCTTCTTCAGGAGGAACTTCAAAAGAAACTGTCTTCTACCTGAATGCTGGAAGAGGTAGAGGCAGAGGTAGAGGAGGCCGATATGGAGGCCGTGGTAGAAATCAGAATATGCAGCAAACTCAAGAAAACCAGTCCTATGGAGGAGGACGTGGTAACTCTAGAGGCAGGGGGAGCCAAAGAGGTCGTGGTGGATGGCAAAAAGGTCAAAATGCAAACAATAATGTTGAATGCTACTACTGTGGTAAAATGGGTCTTATGGCTAAAGACTGCTATAAAAAGCAGAATGACATCATAAATGGAAACCTGCAACAAGGGAATTATGCATCTTCTAGTAGACAGGGTGATGACAGAAATGAGCATTTGTTCATGGTGCAGCACATGAATAATTCTGTGACAAGTGCAGAAGAAAGCAATGATGTATGGTATGTTGACTCAGGTGCATCAAACCACATGACAGGTCATGCAGAATGGATGGAGGATACAAGGAAAATGGAAAAACCAGGATTTGTGGAGACTGGTGATGATACTGCACATCCTATTGTGCAGATTGGAAAAATTCCTTTGTCTATGCAGGATGGGAAAAAGAAATACCTGTCCGATGTATTTCATGTCCCGAATATCACCAAGAATCTAGTTTCTGTTGGTCAAATGGTTGAACAGGGCTTGCAGGTCAGATTTAATCCTCATGGATGCTTTGTTGAGGATATGAAAAATAAAGGTCGCTTGATAGCAAAAGGAAAGAAGAATGGCAGAATGTTTACATTGGATGCAGACATGTCTGAATTGAGTGCAGCAATGTTTGCACATGGGACTGGTTGTTGCAGATATTGATATCTGGCATAAACGCATTGGTCATGTTAATGTACAGCGACTTAAATCAATGCAGGCCCAAAATATTGTTGCAGGATTGCCAAAATTCAAGGTTGCAGAAATGCATAAGGTATGTGAAGCCTGTCAGTTTGGAAAACAGACAAGGAAACCATTTCCTAGACATGTTCAAGAGAGTAAGAAGCCATTGGAATTAATCCACTCTGATGTGTGGACTACTAAAGCTGCATCTCTTGGAGGCTGTCATTATTTTGTCACTTTTATTGATGACTATAGCAGAAAAGTTTGGGTGTATTTTATGAAAAAGAAAAGTGAAGTTTTTGGGCATTTCAAAACTCTTAAAGCTATGGTTGAAAAAGAAACATGCCTGCAAATAAAATGCCTAAGGTCAGATGGAGGGGGAGAGTACCTCTCAAATGAGTTTGCAAGGTTCTTGCAGGAGCATGGCATAAAGCAGCAATATTCATGCAGTCATACCCCACAGCAAAATGGAATTGCAGAAAGAAAAAACAGGCATATTGGAGAGGTATCTCGTGCCATGCTCAATGAAAAAGACTTGCCAGATTTTTATTGGGCTGAAGCAGTTGCTACAGCAGTCTATATAATGAACAGGACTCCCATTGCAGCAATACATGGGATGACTCCAGAGGAAAGGTATACTGGTAGGAAACCAGATATTTCTCATTTGAAAATTTTTGGTTGCATTGCCTATGTACATGTGCCAGATGAGTTGAGATCCAAGTTGGATCCAAAAGCTGAGAAGTGCATCTTTATTGGTTACTCTCTGCAGCAAAAAGGGTATAGATGCTATAACCCTTCTACTCGTAAGTTTACAGTAAGCAGAGATATTTTTTTGATGAGATGAGTAGCTGGTATAAACCAGTAAATGTGATTGATAATGTAGATGCACAAAATGGTAATGTTGCACAGAATTCTCAGCAGCAGTCACAAGATATTAGTGGACCTGGAGCGTCCTCTAGCAGTGGTTCACATTCTTCACCATGGACAGGCAGATTGAGATTAGGAGAATCTTCTGAAGGCAGCGCAAATAGTGGTATGCAGGTATCACGAAAAGGAAAAGAGAAGGTAGATCAGCCCATGTTTGATGTGAATGCAGGTCACTCTTATGTGGATGGTGAATCCAATTGCTCAGAATAGAGCATTGATGATGAGTTGGGTATCCCCTCTATTGTTACACCTGGAGTAAGGAAGACCAGGGATGTTTTGAGAGCACCTGGAAGTGAGCCTACTTTGCGTAGGTCTACCAGAGCTAGGTATCCTGTGGATAGGCTGAAATATGATGGATTTACAACCATCCACTATGCATATATGGTCAAAGTGATATAGGAACCAGAACCCACTTCTTTTGAGCAAGCCTGGGAAAAGAAAAATGGGAGAAAGCCATGGATGAAGAAATGGATGCCTTGGAAACAAATGCTACATGGGAATTGGAACCTTTGCCTAAAGGTAAGAATGCAATTGGCTGTAAGTGGGTTTATAAGGTGAAGCACAATGCAGATGGTTCTGTGAACAGATACAAGGCAAGATTAGTAGTCAAGGGGTATGCACAAACATATGGCATTGACTATGAAGAAACATTCAGTCCGGTTGCAAGGATGGCAACCGTAAGAGCAGTGATTGCTATGGTTGCATCAAAGGGATGGTCTTTACATCAGATGGATGTAAAGAATGCCTTCTTGCATGGTGATTTGCAAGAAGAGGTCTATATGGAGCAGCCACCAGGTTATGTGCATGCTGTTCATCCTCAGTTTGTTTGCAGGTTAAAGAAAGCCTTGTATGGCTTGAAGCAAGCACCTAGAGCATGGTTTGACAAGATAGGACAGTAGCTTGTCACTATTGGCTTTCAGATTTCCAAGGCAGATTTCTCACTTTATATGAGAAAAACAGAGAAAGGTATTATGCTACTTGTCATTTATGTTGATGATTTGATTATGACAGGTGACAATGATGAAGATATCCTTCATGTGAAAATGCTATTGAAGCAGAAGTTTGAGATGAAGGTTCTGGGAGAGCTGCGCTATTTCTTGGGCGTTGAGGTGATTAGATCACCAAGTGGGATACAGCTCTTGCAGAGGCAGTATGGATTGGACATGCTGTCCAAATATGGGATGACAGGCTGTAAGCCTATTTCAGTTCCTTTGGAGCAGAATGTGAAGTTGAGCACAGATGCAGGTGAGCTTTTGGAAGACCCTACTATGTAGAGACGCATAGTAGGAAGCTTGATTTATATGACTATTACCAGGCCATATTTGAGCTATGCTGTTGGATTGATAAGTCAGTTTATGCAGGCTCCAAGGAAACCGCATTTGGATGCGGCTAGACGCATACTCATGTATGTGAAGTCCACATTGCAGTATGGACTATTTTATGAGACTAGGGTTCAGATACAGTTACATGGATACACTGATGCTGATTGGGCTGGTAGCATTTCTGATAGACGTTTTACCAGTGGATATGTGTTCTCTTTTGGGAGTGCTGCAGTCACTTGGAGCAGCAAGAAACAGCCTACAGTTGCCTTGTCGAGCACAGAGGCTGAGTACAGGGGTGCAGCAATGGCTGCATGTGAGGTAGCTTGGTTGCATAAGCTACTTTATGATATGCATCAGCCTACAGATGGGCCAGTTGTCATTTATTGTGACAACATGAGTAGTATACACTTGGCAAATAACCCAGTCTATCATGCTAGAACAAAGCACATTGAGGTGCATTATCACTATGTGCGGGAGAGGGTTTTACTAGGTCTTATTGATCTAGTTTATGTCAGCACAGAGGATCAGGTAGCTGACATATTTACGAAGGCATTAGGTGCAGAGAAGCTACGCAAGTTCAGAGACCTGCTTGGTGTGCAGGAATTGGGATTGAGCTCGAGGGGGAGTGTTGAGATATCGAGCTCCACTCGTGATATGTCAGGGTGACCGTTGTGCATTTATGTCATCGACGTGTCAGTTGTAGATGCGGTTGGTACCCCGCCCATGAATAATAGCTACATGATAGCTATCCTTATCTACTCTAGTTCGTGGCTCAGTTAGTATGCCACCTTAGTTAGTTGAGTTTGGTTTGAGACCCATATATAGGGTTCTTCTATTTCTTTGTATGAGAGTTCTTTTTGGGTTACACAACTAAGAAGAGAAAAACTGTTTTCAGCCTCCACCTCTGTGTGTATTCCCCCATTGTGCAAGCAAGAAAGCTACAAGTGAGACTCCTTCCTTCTCTCCCACAATCTTGACATCGAGCGGGAAGATCCCACATCCATTTATGCATCTCTTTCTTGGGCTTTCTCTCTCTCTCCCTTTATGTATCTTGAGCTTGTGATTTTTTAAGGCACGGGATCCTTGTCTATTTCCTCTACTAAACGATTGAGTTTGAAATGAAAAGGAAAGATGACCTCCATAGCATCCAAGGAATCAGCTAAGGCTACATAATGCATAGTTCTTGATGTACTTTCTACCACATGTCCATATTCTGTAGGAAGTATAGCAATGCCAAGAAGGACTCCTAGCAAAGGAAATCCCCTTTGAGGACCCCAAGCCTCATCCAAATTATAGATGACACACCCTATGAGGCTTTTGGAATTTCTTATTCATAGTGGTATTGAATTGTCATTTTACGCAAATGCTAGGCACATCTTTAACCCTGAATGGGATGTGATCTAGTGGTTAATTATTATAAAGGCTTTTGCAAGGAGGACTATGCAAAGTCTAAACATCTAGTAGGTCCAATGGTATAGGTGGACTTAAAAGATTTTGTTCACGCACCAGTTGACAATATACCCACAAAGAACACATTGTTTACAAAAGTGTGGATATAATTCTTTGGATTGATTTTATGCATGAAATTTTTAATGACCTCTTCACCCAAGGAAATATAGGCTTATGTTGAAGTCCACCTAATTCATTGTGTGCTTTTGTGAAGTATCTAGTTAGATCTAATGAGCAATAGAAGGAGGTAATCAAATCCTTCAGTTATTTTGCTTAAAGAGTTGATGAATGATAACAATGTAGAGAACCAGGTGGACCCTTAAATGAAATGCTCAAAGAGAGGAGAAGGGGAAGAGATAGACAAAGGATGGAGCATTAGAAGAGAGAGGGTAGTGTACCCTCATTCTTCTCATTATTTCATTCATTTAGATAACACACATCCAACAACAACTAAGTCACACATACAACTTAAGAGATAGATCACTAACTGACCACACTGACTAACTATGGTTGAGTCACACCAACTCATTTATTATGTCACACATGATGATAACAACTCAGCTACAATTGTACTACACAATATTGGTTTATGCTACTGAGCTTGATTCTTAACATGGAAGCATTTGTGCAAATAATCTAGACGTTTCTCAATTTAAACATGAGATTATTATTGAAGAAATCCATACAGAGATCCGTGAAGTGTCCAACTCCACCTTGAGCTTTATTGTACCTTCTCTATTGATATTTTCCATCAAAGACAAGGAGTACTTACACTACTGTCTAATATCCAAAGGCTCTTTATTTTGAGATATGATAATTGTTTGGCAATTATTGCAGAAGCTTCCATAGATGCCAAATATATACTTAATGTTAAAAATGAGTCCAATGATGAATTTTTGTACTAGATATAAAAAGTTTAGATGATAAGTTTATTGATGTACTCCAGGCTTTATCTTTCTATTTGAGCAAAGAAGAAGACTTGAGGAGGAGTTACACACTACTAGTAAGGAATTTCACTAAATTTAGGAGAGACTTGGAATTTTTAATTTAGGAGACAAGAGTCAAAGTATGTTAAGAAAATCAAAGACATCAAGAAAACATCAAGGTATTGAGATATCGAGCTCTACATGAGCTAGCATGCACTATATGCCTTGGTGACATGGTAGGATATTATTCACTAGCATGTTGTTAGGTGACCAACATGAGGATATCCCAATGATTCTGTAATTGGACTACACCCATTTAGTCCATCCTTGTCTATGGCACATTCATTTTGACACCTCTTGTTTCCTTAGCAGGTTCACACTTAGTGACCACATGTACATATGTTGTGGTACTTTCATATTAGTATTTTATCATGTTATAGACTTAGTTATTTTGTGTGGAAGAAGAAGAAGAAATAAGAAGAAGAAGATTTTAGTCCTATCTCTTTGTGTTCTCAATTCTCCATTGGTTTTGTATGTGTGCTCATGGGTTTTTCACTTGTATCCCCTCTTCTATGTGTTGATAAACACAGATCTAGAGCATGGCAGAAGCTATGGAGAATGGAAGATGAATGTACAACTGATGATGACATAGAATTAAATAGACTAACTATTACACAAGTGAATTAGCTCTGAACTAGGTTCCAAGATAGATTAGCTTGGACTTATAAACACATTCTTGGGTAAGATGGACAATGACATTGACAGTGACTCAAACTGATAGTTCCATTCCCTTGTTATGAGTGTCAACCAAGTACATGACTTTATAGTTTTTGGAAAGTACCACTCTCCTCACTGTGCATATGGGATTCGGAACATCTCTTCCTAGAGTATACATTATTTGTCTATCTTCTAGCCTCTTCAGGG
This sequence comes from Lygodium microphyllum, assembly GCF_053477565.2. Classification (NCBI taxonomy): domain Eukaryota; kingdom Viridiplantae; phylum Streptophyta; class Polypodiopsida; order Schizaeales; family Lygodiaceae; genus Lygodium; species Lygodium microphyllum. Next base: position 49,134,839 of record NC_141150.1, read on the forward strand.
CATAGATTCAGCCTCTATGGGCATACATCTGGCCTCTATGGCCAAGCATCATTTGCTATTCTCAACACCCCCCTCAAATGATGAGTCTCTACCCTTGCTGGATTTTGCCCCCTGCATGTGAACATGGACCAGGAGACTAACTCTTTGGTAGTTAAGGCTTGAAACTTTACATGTTGGTAGGGTTTTTACATCCATTATGGGAAACAAGATCCACAAAGGGAGATCCACAAAGGGAAATTCTTTGTTGTCAGCAACGGAAATTATATTGTTTATCTTCCTTTGGCTTCTTTTGGTGATGTCCTCGATCTTCTTTCTCAGTGAGTTTGAGATACATACAAACAAGTACATTGATGTAGCTTGACATGACATAAACTTTGGGATACATAGATTTGGGGGTTCCATGCAGCTTTGCAAGACATATATGGTTCTCTTTGGATATCTTTGGGACTTGCTGGAATGCATTGCTTGACAACACATTATGAGATTGGGCTTGGATACATGGAGTTTGGAGCTTTGGATCAGTGGTGACTATATAATGATGTTCACTGAAATGGCTTGGCATTACACTGGCATTGGATTTTCTTGATGCTTGTGCATAAAATATATTCCTTTTAAAGGCACAAGAAGGTCTTACCATTGAGCAAATGCTCAAGGAAGTGTCTAGGCCCTTACAATGAGACTTACAAGGGGTTTTATCAATTTGACATTTCCACATTAAGATATTGTGGAAATGCTCAAGTGTCTAGGTCCTTACAATGAGACTTACAAGGGGTTCTATCAATTTTACATTTCCACATTAAGATATTGTAGAGAATGAACTTTAAATAGTTGAGATAATACCAGAAGGTGAGTTGCTCTTGAGTGTCCCAAGAACACAAGTAGTGCCAAATAACACCAGTGGAGTGTCAATAGACACTTTCTTGAAGAGGCTGATATTGATGCTTAATTTTCTTGTGTTGAGTTGGAGTCTTCCAAATTTTCTTCTTGAGTTTTGACTTGCTAGAAACTTCAAATCTGAGTGGAAAAATGCTTTAGTGTGTTAGAATGAAGTGGAAAATTGAAGTAAGAAGGAACTTGAACTTGATGTTGAATGCTTGGTCTTCCAATCTTCTCAAATATTCCAGCAAATCTCCAAAGATCTCCAAGAACTTCCCTTCCTTGATGTAAGGCAATGAATAAATTAGTGAATCAGGGTTGCTTGAGTGGTATTTGAGTGGCAAGAGAGAGAAAATAAAGAAAATAGAGCTATGGTGCTTGTGGCTATGTCTTCCTACTTCTAGGGTTTGAGAGGTGACGAAGTATTTAGTTAGTGCAACTCATACAAGATGTATTTCTAGGAGACCTTTTGTGAGAAGTAAGCCTACTTTATGGGCTTTCTTTTCCCTATAGACACAAATCAATGGCGGCATGTAGGTGCAGATATGAGCATACGATAGAGGATGGGCGCAGATAGGACAGCAAGGCCGAATTCTTGTAATGTCCGGCTCCAAGGTGAACAATGTCACACTTTGATGTGATAGAAAGTTGCCTTGGGAGCAGAGGAAGAGTTTCTCAGAAGACATCTTGAGCTAAAATCACCTATATGATGGGATCTAAGTGCTCAACTAAACGCAGGTGCAGTCTGGCTATGGCTACCACAAGGTCTAGCTAAAATTTAAAGTTGAAAATGGAGACATGAGCTGAATGTGAGCTGGTTAGGGATCACCAGAGGTGAAGGGAGACTAGAGAGTCAGAGTATGAGCTATGCCATGCCCAATTGGGCTCTGATACCATGTTGATAAACACAAGATCTAGAGCATGATAGAAGCTATGGAGGATGGAAGATGAATGTACAACTCATGATGACATAGACTTAAATAGACTAACTGTTACACAAGTGAATTAGGTTCCAAGATAGATTATATTGGACTCATAAGCACATTCTTGTGTAAGATGGACAATGACACTGATAGTGACTCAAACTGATTGTTCCATTCCCTTCTTATGAGTGTTAACCAAGTACAGGCCTTTATAGCTTTTGAAAAGTACCACTCTCCTCACTGTGCATATGGGGTTCTGAACATCTTTTCCTAGAGCATACATCATTTGTCTATCTTCTAGCCTCTTTAGGGCATAGATTCAGCCTCTATAGGCATACATATGGCCTCTATGGCCAAGCATCATTTGCTATGCTCAACACTATGTTTTCATGGTACTAGAGCCATCCCACAACTATGCAGAGCTTGATTAAAGGTTGAGATTAAAGAGTTGTGGTACAAAGTAAGCAAGAAAGAAATAGGTAAGAAGCTCTTCCATCTTTCTCGATTTGCCTTGGGTTATAGCTACAACAAGCTCTAGAGGCTGGCAAGGCTGCAGTCTTCAATTGCAACGGAACTTGGTAAGCAGGAAGAACAATGTATAGATTGTAGTTGTGATTTTTGGCCTTTAAGATCATTTTGGTCTCTTTTGTGGACCTGCAAGTGGATCCAACAACATGTTTTGGGTATACTGTAGTTTTATTGTGTCAGATGTTTACATGTGCACAGGTTATCAATTTCAAATCTAAAAGGTTTTTGGTGTTTGGTAGGTTGCAAACACAAAATGCATTTACATATAAATTATAGATTGTGGTTATTGTTGTGTATTTAGTGAAAAAGGTTACGTGTTTAGTTGCATTGTAAGTGAGAAGCTTGATAAGAATGATTATCCTATATGAAATTTTAGAATAAAAACTTTCTTTAAGGGAAAACATGTTTGGAATACATTGAAGGAGACATGGCAATAGCACCTGAAGTTTCTACACAAAATGCTACTATAGAACAAGGCTAAGAACGATTGGGAGTAGACACATAGTAAACTCGTGTATAAACTATTTGTCAATGTTAGAGATAGTATGATGGGTAATTTGTAAGAATGTTGATACTCTCACTATTGCATGGACAAATCTATCAAGGTTGTTTGAAGTATACACAAAGGTTAGAAAGTTGTAGCTCAAGTCATGAACCAAGTCAAAAGAGAGAACCTGTCCATTAATGATTATGCCTCAAAGATCAAGAGTATTGTAAAATATCTTGGATCTATCAGTTTAGTAGTTGATGATGATGATGTTGTGTGTGCATGCTTAGATAGACTTGGAGATAAATACAAGAGCTTCGTGTCATCTATGAATAGGAGGGATGATATCCCTAATTTTTAAGACTTTATTTCTATGTTGATACTTGAGGAAAAGAACCTTGCTTGGATTCCTCTTCTTCTCAAAGCAAGAACAAGTGTTTTACTCTACTAGTAGAGGTAGAGGTCGTGGAAGAGGCCAAGGTGGTAGTCATGGTTAAAGTTCTGATACATAGCAAAATAGAGGAGGACAGCCATGAGAAAGGAGAAGTCAAAGAGGGCAAGTTACAAATTCTAGTAGGCAATATAATTTTGGTGATATGAAAGAGTGCAAGCATTGTGGTTAGAAAGGTCACATTTCTTAAAATTTCTTCAAAAAGAAGATAGAAATTAGAAATGGAAAATAATAGCAAGGTTATTATGCATCCAACAATAAAAATAATGATGAGATAAGTGAATAGTTGTTTGTTATACGACACTTTATGAATACTGTAACTATTGATGGTTCATCAAAGAATGATATATGGTATGTAGACTTAGGTGCCTTAAACCACATGAATTCTCATGGAGAGTGGTTTAGACAGATGTGTAGTTGAGAGTCTCTAGGCTATATGAAAATAGGGGATGATATAGCTCACCCTATTACTCATGTTGAAAATATTCCTTTCAATATGTAGGATGGAAAAACTAAATACTTAACTGACGTTCTATATGTACCAAATATTACAAAAAACTTGGTTTCTATTGGTCACATGGTGTAACGTATCCACTTGTCCACTTGTGGGACACATCTTAGCAGCCCATCGGGAGGGGAGTCTAGAAAGCGCCACCTGGCGGAATGTCATAGGGTTTGTGATCTAGGTCTTCCCGAGTCTACCCCAAAGTGGAAGTTTCCGACTATTCCCACTTAGGACAGACTTGAAGTCATGGTTTCTTTCCTATCAACCAAGTCTCTAGGAAGTAGCTAGCATCGAGCTCCAGATGAATCACTTTGCGTAGGAACAAAAGAGTCGAAGCGGATTTATGCTGCACTTAGTTCATGGAGAATGGAAAATGAGAGGGATGCGAAGCTCAACCTCTCTGCCCATAAGGCATAGTCCCATTCTACTCCCCTAAAACATCATAAATTAGGATTCTAACTCTATTGACTCTAGGTCTTCACAGTTTTGTTATTACGTCTTTTGAGAAAAGCTCCCAGCTAACTGGGACCACCCTGTTAGATATGATCAATGCCCCACCCTCATTAGGTGCTACCAATGATCCATGGTGCTCAAAGTTGTAAGGCCCCCATTATGAGGAGAAGCCAAATGTGAGCCCGGACATTGGTTGAGTCCTGACTTGTATATCAGATGAGGTCTATGTGACCGGATGGCAAAAAGGTGACTGTTGTGGGTCTAATCTTTGGGTTAGACGGAGTGGTTAAGTTGGTAGCAACTCGAGGTGCATTGCATCGAGTTGCGGTGTAAGGGAGTTAAAAGGGGCCCCTATTGTGGGGTCCGGGGGTTGTGAAAGCGGCCCCTGGCTGGGGGGTCTCAGGGGGCCAGCAGCCCCCCTGGCGGGGGTCCAGGGCAGCGCCCCCGGCCCGATGGTAAAGGAAATATTCCCTGGAATATTCCTTGGCCGACTAGTGGAGGCTCATATGGTAGGTCGGTCCGACCTAGCGACCTTCGCGGGCTATAAAAGCTAAACCCCTTCGCAGCCATCTCTCACTCATCTTTCACCCAGTCAGAGTTGTTGTTCCAGCTAGCCTTAAGTTCTTCACCTATCTTCTGTCTAGATCGCCATCTAAGCTTCACACAGTGGAAGCGCACGGGTGGATAGAGCCATCTTTGTATCGGTTGTTTGGAGTTAAAGAATTTACTGATTCTCCTCTTATCTGTTGTGTACTCTCTATCTCTTTCTCAGATTCTGTTCATTGCGCCGTGTAATATTTTACATGGTATCAGAGCCCAGGGGGCTCTAGAGATCGGAGAGCGCGCAAGAGGCAAAGGCTTCAACAACAAAGAGAAACTATATTGACTTCGGGAAGCGGTTCTGGCACATCAGGAAGCGGTGCAGGAGGTGGTGCTGCTGTACCGGCTATTCAAACAGTGAGGATTCGTCCACCAACCTTCAGCAAAGGCAAGTTAGATGGTACAAACTACACCTTGTGGAAGTTCAAAATTACAACTATCCTTGATTCTTATGAGCTTCTGGAGACTGTGCTGGGGACTGACGCAGAACCACAGCCTACCCCCGACCCATCAAATCCTAGTGTGATGATTCCTCCGAATGCAGATCTTCTACGAGCTTGGAAACGAAGGAATGCAGATGCATTGTGTGCCTTAGTTACAAGCTGTTCTGACAGTGTTTTGACTCTGATTCAGCATACAACCAAAGCGTCAGAGGCTTGGAATGTACTAAGGAGTTAGTATGAAACACGAAACCAAACAAGGATTCAAAACTTGGAGAATCAACTAGCAGCGGAGAAGTTTGCTGAAGGAGAGACGGTTGAAGCATTCATCACTCGGATTAAGAATCTGCGCGACCAGATGGCTGGCGCTAGGATACAAAAGACTAGCGAAGAGCTAGCTCGGAGGTGTCTTCGGATTTATCCACAAAATTTTGATGGACTAGTAACTGCCCTTAATACTCAGGTGAGACCTCAAGCTTTGACTTTTGAGGAGTTTTGTGCATTATTAATGGAGGAGGAGTTGAGGCTAAAAGCTCGAGAAGGAAGCAACAATGGAGATGCTGCATTCTCTGCCAATGCAAAAGGCAAAGGTGTTTCCTCCACCAAAAATGATGGTGACAAAAAGAAGAAGGGCGGCAAGAAGAAGTTTCAAGGAGAGTGCTTCTACTGTAAGAAGAAAGGACATGCAATTGCAGATTGTCGTGTCAAGAAGGCAGATGAAAAGAATGGTACCCTTAAAAGTAAAGGGAAAGAGATAGCCAATACGGCTGAAGCAGAGTTGGAATTATTCATGTCGACCATTGAGGAAGTGTGCTCCTCGGCGCAAGAAGAATCTACCACTGACTCTTGGGTGTTGGATAGTGGGGCCTCCCGTCACATGACCAACAAGAAAGGTCTATACAGTTCTATGCAGCCTCTACAAGAATCCATCACTGTGATGGTTGGAAATGATGCTAAATGCCCTGCTGCGGGCACAGGTACTATTTCTTTTGTTGCTGCAAATGGTGAAGTCAAAAAGCTTTCAAATGTGTTGTATGTTCCCGAAATCAGGAGAAATCTCTTATCAGTTGCTGCCATAACTGATCTTGGTCATGAAGTGAGGTTCAAGAAGACAGGTGCAGAAATTATTGATAGTGCTGGCACAATTGTTGGCAAAGGAGAAAGAAGGAACAACCTGTATGAGCTAAGTGCTCTTACAGCCACCGCTGGAGTGGGCACAAGTAAGCTTTGGCATGAAAGGTTTAGACACATTGGATTTGCAGTATTGAAGGAGATGCAAAAGCAAGGTATGGTTGCTCACCTACCTACAATAACTGAATTGAAGGAACCATGTGAAGCTTGTATGATGGGCAAGCAACAGAGAAAGGCATTTCCACAAGAAAGCAAGAATAGAGCACAGGCTCCTCTAGAGTTGGTGCATGCTGACTTATGTGGTAAGATGCCTACACAGGCCTTGGGGGATCTTCTTATTTTATGTTGATTGTCGACGACTATAGTAGAAAGATGTGGGTGTACTTCCTTCGTGATAAGGCTCCAGCTTTTGGTAAGTTTAAAGAATGGCTAATACTTGTTGAGAATGAAACAGGGAAAAGTGTGAAGAAATTTAGAACAGATGGTGGTGGTGAGTTCAACTCAAAGGAGTTTGAAGGCTTTTGCAAGAGCAAAGGGATCAAGCATCAATTGATGACGCCTCACACACCTCAGCAGAACGGTGTTGTGGAACGCAGGAATCGCACCATTGTGGAGATGGCAAGATGCATGCTAAAGGGCAAGGGATTGCCTAACCATTTTTGGGCTGAAGCTGTTAATACTGCAGTCTACATTCTAAATCGGAGCTATACAAAGGCTCTCAAGGGAAAAACACCTCATGAGGCTTACACTGGTAAGAAACCATCTGTCTCACATTTCAGAATTTTTGGATGTGAATGTTATGCACATGTTCCAGATGAGAAGAGAAACAAGTTACAACCAAAAAGCAGAAAATGTATCTTCTTGGGTTATAGTGATGAGCAGAAGCCTTACAAATTATATGACCAAGAGGCAAAGAAGATCATCGCGAGCCGTGATGTGGTGTTCAAGGAGGAGCCGCATACAGTGGAGGAGAAGAAGGCAAGTTCTTCCACTTTATCATCAAGCGAAGAAGTAGTCCACTATGAACCTGTCCCGAGAGCTATCCCTATCCTTAAGAAGGAGGAAGCATCATCATCAGATGATGAGGAAAAAGTTCACCAACCTGACATCACCCCACCGGAAAAGCCATTGCCGCGCTGGGTGAAGCAGCTCTATGACCACAATAATCCTATGCCTGCATCTGTTGAGGAGAAGGCAGACGGACCAAGGAGGTCTCAGAGAATAGAGGAGCAAAGGAGGGCTTCTGCTCACATAGTCAATATGCCCTTGATGGTTGAGATTATGAGAGAAGTAAAGGAGCCAATTGACTTAGAAGAAGCACTTGCAGATCCATCATGGAAGGCTACTATGCAGGCAGAGTATGACAGCATAATGAAGAATGACACTTGGGAGCTAGTGGATCGACCAGCAAAGCGGAAGGTTATTGGTACCAAGTGGATCTGGAAGGTAAAGTAAAGGCTGATGGTACCTTAGAAAAGTACAAAGATAGACTGGTTGCCCAAGGATTTTCACAAGTTGAAGGGTTTGATTTTCAAGAGTCATTTGCCCCAACTGCCAGAATGACCACTATTCGCACGGTACTTGCAGTGGCTGCCCACAAGAAGTGGCCAGTGTACCAAATGGATGTTAAGTCAGCGTTCTTAAATGGTGACCTCAAGGAGGAGGTGTACGTGGCTCAGTCACCAGGGTTTGAGGCCCCCCATTCTGAGAACAAAGTGTGTAAACTGAAGAAGGCATTGTATGGGCTGAAACAAGCCCCCAGAGCATGGTACCAGCGGATAGATAGGTTCTTTTTAAACCTAAACTTCAAAAGATGTGCCTCAGATGCTAACTTGTATGTTTACAGGGATGGTAAAAAGTCTGTAGTGATTGTCCTATATGTGGACTACCTTCTTATTACAGGTGACTATGAAGATATGATCAACCAAACTCGAAAGGCTTTGAGTTCTGAGTTTGAAATGACAAACTTGGACTTGCTGCACTATTGTTTGGGGATTGAAGTCTAGCAAGAGCCAGGAAAGACTTTCATCTCTCAGAAGAAGTATGCATGGGAGATCTTGAAGGCATTTGGCATGACCGAGTGCAAGGAGATAGCTACACCTATGGAGGTGAATGCAAAGTTATCCGTCGAGGATACATCAGCACTAGCAGACATTGGGAGGTATAGGAGGTTGGTTGGCAGTCTGATCTACTTGTGTAACACCAGACCAGATATCAGTTTTGCTGTTGGTGTTTTGAGCAGGTTCTCAAACAAACCTCATGAGAGTCATTGGAAGGCTGGGATGCGGGTGCTCAGATACTTGAAGAAAACTCTTGACTATGGTATCACATACAGTTTCGGAACCTCTCTTGTGGGGAACTGTGACTCAGATTGGGTAGGAGACATTGATTCCAGGAAGTCAGTTTCTGGTTATTGTTTCTCTTTGGGTTCAGGAATTTTCTCTTGGATTAGTAAGAAGCAACCAACAGTGGCATTGTCTTCTACCGAAGTAGAGTATAAGGCATCTTGTTTTGCTGCATGTGAGGCCGTATGGTTGAGAAGGATTCTATGGCATATGGGAGTGCAGGATGAAGAACCAACTGTGCTGAGATGTGACAATCAGAGTTGCATCGCCATTGCCAAAAATCCAGTGTTTCATGCACGCACCAAACATATAGAGATCCAGTATCACTATGTGCGTGATTTGATGGAGGATGGGATAGTGGAATTGGTCTACTGTCCAACAGAGGAGAATGGAGCAGATATCTTCACCAAAGCACTTACGAAGGATTTGCTTCAAGTTCATCTTCAGAGACTTGGCATTGGGCCGAGGAGATAGTTCACCTATGGGTGGACATTGAGGGGGGGTGTTAGATATGATCAATGCCCCACCCTCATTAGGTGCTACCAATGATCCATGGTGCTCAAAGTTGTAAGGCCCCCATTATGAGGAGAAGCCAAATGTGAGCCCGGACATTGGTTGAGTCCTGACTTGTATATCAGATGAGGTCTATGTGACCGGATGGCAAAAAGGTGACTGTTGTGGGTCTAATCTTTGGGTTAGATGGAGTGGTTAAGCTGGTAGCAACTCGAGGCGCATTGCATCGAGTTGCGGTGTAAGGGAGTTAAAAGGGGCCCCCATTGTGGGGTCCGGGGGCCGCGAAAGCGGCCCCCGGGCTGGGGGGTCCCAAGGGGGCCAGCGACCCCCCTGGTGGGGGTCCGGGGCAGTGGCCCCAGCCCGATGGTAAAGGAAATATTCCCTGGAATATTCCCTGGCCGACTAGTGGAGGCTCATATGGTAGGTCGCCGACCTAGCGACCTTTGTGGGCTATAAAAGCTAAATCCCTTCACAACCATCTCTCACTCATCTTTCACCTAGTCAGAGTTGTTGTTCCAGCTAGCCTTAAGCTCTTCACCTATCTTCTGTCTAGATCGCCATCTAAGCTTCACACAGTGGAAGCGCACGGGTGGACAGAGCCATCTTTGTATCAGTTATTTGGAGTTAAAGAATTTACTGATTCTCCTCTTATCTATTGTGTACTCTCTATCTCTTTCTCGGATTCTGTTCACTGCGCCGTGTAATATTTTACACACCCTTCCATAGGACAGACCCAAGTCACATCCACTACACTTTTCTCGATAGCTTTAGTTGTCTAATTAGGTCCTAACACATGTGCGATATTTAAAATCAGCTTCATTAATTAATCCTTTTAGGGCATAGAGTTCGTTCACGTAATTTACAACACATACACAAAAACAAAACAAGCAGTCCTTTTATCAAACAAGTTCCTTAACTTATCTTTAAGTTAATCTCTGTTTGCTGGTTGTAAGATTGTCATCTACACGCGACATTCTTCACTTGGAGGCCATCGTCCGCAAGTAGACTCAAGAGATTAAGAAGGTGGAGTATATTCAAGATGGGAGAGCATAAGAGAAGATGGTTAAATCGAGGATCGAGGTAGAGGGAAATTGTGCAGCCTCTCCGGGTAACTTCTCTCTCTCTCTCTCTCTCTCTCTCAATCTCTCTCTAACAATTTCTTGGAGGGGTATACTCTCTCTCCCTCTCTCTTGCAGCCTTTCAGGGTCTCCTTATGCTCCCTTGTGCCTCCCCATGCCTCATATTTATAATGAATTAGAGAGGAGGGGATAAGTCTGAGAACAAGAGTGGAGGGGCTCTTAGAAGGCTCAGTGATCAGATGCTCAGATCATAAATCTAATAGTTGCATTGGCTCCAAAAGGGGGGTGAAACCCCAAGACACTTGATTAGAAAGCTCTTAGTTCACTCCTTCTTTTCTCTGTTCGAAGTGCTGTCTACTGCCTGTAGACTGCGATCGCGGCACATGCGATTTTTCCAGTCACTTTTCTTTATTTCTCTTTTTATAAAATCTCCAAAACTAACTAAAACATTACTTGTATTTTCTTTTAAATGACTTTTAGTTCTATCTTTTTAGGATAATATCAAAAATATAATAGTTTTTTCCCCCCCCAAGAATCTAATATTTTTGGACCATTCAAACTATACACATTAATACTAGTGATTAATATGGCTCATAAGTCCCATTCACATTGTACTTTTCGTGAAGGGTGGCTATGGTCCTTATCAATCCAAGAAAAATATCAGATTTATGACTCTCAAAATTTTTAAATATATTTTTAATTGAATGAAAATTATTAGCTATTAATGCTAGTCAATTTTTACCTCAGTTAGTCTTTAGTTACTAACTTATTAATTGACTAACTAACTTTCAAACTAACCAACTAACTTTTATTGCGTGGAAATATTAAATCCTCCCCCCCTTAGAGAAATCGAGATGTCCTCATCTCGAGAGAAATTGGGGAAGACAAGCACTAGTGGGGCTTATGACCTGTGGGTTAAGACCCACCATGCATCCACTGGGCTACTCTTAAAGTTTCAACTAGTGCACTCATATTATTCGAATTAACCATAGGTACAAGAGTAGGATTTATTCTCAATTGTGGTACATGTCGATTAAGCTCCTAGGAATTTTAGTCCTCCTAATAAGGTTTAGTGGGCTCTAGATCTTCGTCTTCATCTGATTCGTCTATATATCCATAGACTGCACCTGTGTAGCTTCATTTTCTTGGAGGCTCAATGTCTTCTGTACCTAGATCAGGGCAGTATGCTTGGATGTGTCCTAGCTCAATACAATGGAAACATTGACGGTAGGGAAATCTCCTACAGTTGTGCCCTATCTCTCCGTACGTATGGCATCTCTTATCCTAATCTCCATAGTCATCTTTGCTACAATTGCCCGATTTTAGTTCTTGGACGTATAACTTTTCCCCTCCCCTTTTTGATCTTTTTTTCTTTAAAAAAAATTTCTCCCTCTCTCTCCCCTTGCCCTAAGCATGGCGGGGAGAGAGAGAGGGAGTGAGCTAGAGATGGGGAGGGCATGCAGGCCGAGGTGTGGGTGGCATCGCTTTGCCACCTCCCCCCCCTCCACCTATAAAAACCACCCCTCTCCCTTTGTTGCAAAAAGGCTGCCCCTGGCCCATCCGACTGACGCTACTAGGCCTAAACCATCTCGTCAATCGCCAGTAAACCCCCCCCTTCCGTGATCAGCGTTGAGAGAGGAGAGTGGGAGAGATGGTGAAGGAAGGAGAGGGAAAGAAGAAGGAGTGGGAGAAGAGGAAGAGAAGGAGTAGGAGGAGAAGAGAAGAAGTGAAGAAGAGGGAGAGGAAAGGAGAGAGAGAAGTAGAAGAGGTAAAAGAAGGGGTAGAAGGAGAAGAAGAGAAGGAGAAGAAAAGAAGGAGAAGAGAAGAAGGAAGAGGAGAGGGAGAGAGAAGAAAATAAGTGAAGAAGAAGGGGTAGAAGGAGAGAAGAGGGAAGAGGGAAGAGAGAGGAGAGGGAGAGGAGAGAGAAGAGAGAAGGAGAAGAAGAGGGAAGAGAGAGAAGAAGAGAAGGAGAAGAAGAAGGGGTAAGGAGAGAGAGAAGAGAGAAGGAAAAGAAGAAGGAGAAGAAGAGGGAAGAGAGAGAAGAGGGAGAGAAGGAGAGAGAGAAGGGAGAACAAGAAGAAGAGGAGAAAGAGAGAAGAGAAGAAGAGGGAGAGAAGGAGAAGGAGAGAAGAAGAAGGAGTGGGAGAGAGAAGAGAAGAGGGAGAGGAAAAGGGAAGGAGAGAGAGAAGGGAAAGAGAAGGAGAGAAGAAGACAAGGAGAGAGAGAAGAAAAAGAGAATAAGGAGTAGAAGAGAGAAAGAAGTAGAAGAGAAAGAGAAGAGAGAGAGAGAAGAAGAGAACAAGAAGAAGAAGATAGAGAGAGAGAGAGAGAAAGAAAGAGAGGGAGTGGGAGCAAGTGAGTAACTTCAAGGAGCCACACTCAAATCTCCCCCTCGGCGAAGGACCCCCATCCAACGATCTTTCCTACCGAACCTGTCATCCTGAAATTTGTCGAGGTCCGGAGGACTATCCAATCTCCATAGGCAAATAGCTGCCAAGAAGAAAGTCGTGGGAAGTGTAGGTGCCAAAGCTACCATCGGTACCGGTAATGCCAGAGAGGCAAGCGGAGCGACCAACAAAACGAATGCCCCTACGTTCATAAATCAAACCCAGATTCTTTAAGCTTTGTAATTAATTACGTTTTATTTCTCGTGAAAGAAATGAAGGGCTTAGCTACGTGCATGGAACACGGACGAGTCTTAGGCGCTAGGTTGTATGCACGAAATGATAGGGTATGGAGTTCGCATAAGTTTATATGCATGAAATGATAGCTTTTACACACATATAATGATAAGTTTTTTGCATTATTTCACATAAAATAATAGCTTTCAAACTAGTTCAGTGCATGAACAGTCATGTAGAAATCATGCTTCGCGATCATAACTAAAAGAAACACATGAAATGATAGATTTCGATGGATAGAAACCTAGACCTTCATGAGATCCGGTGCACTAGGTATAATTGCCTGCGAATTGTTTTATCGATCTTGCTGTGGACTATCGCAAATGGATATGCTCCTAGCCTATTGGGGACCTAACCCTAAATGGATTGTTGACCCAAGTTATGCTTGGTTGTTTGAAAAGGTTGCAAAAGTGTTTTGATACATCCAAGTTAAATTCTGGTTGTGCATGCAATGGGATTGTGATGCCTTGCAGCAAGAGGTTGTGCATTCAATTATTTGTTGATGTGGTTTTGGATGCTAATCCAAGTTGTTTGTGATTGATGATTGCATGGCCGGGTCTGAGATGACTAATTGCCATGGAAACAAAAGGGGATGTTTTCCCTAGTAATTGTTATTAAGCTGGTTGCTTCAGCTATGGTTGATTTCCTAAAGGGATAATTAAGGAAGGATGGCACTAGCTACCCCCGCGAATTGCCAAACCCTAACCAAGGGGGTTATGAATATGCGCCGGGAATGTGGACCGAACCCGCCGCAAGAGGTCTCTTCGTGGAAATTACTTGGCGTAGGAGGACGCTTGGGTGCCAGTGGGGGACTCTGGCCATAAATCACAATGCCTCTGGACCCTACACAAGTGTTCTACGTGACTCAAGATGGGATCTTGAGACCTTGATACTAGTTACAAGGCGGAATCTTGGTAGAATAAACCTTCGGGTTTTGTTGCCGAAAAATGGAAGGATTTTTCTGCGAAGCTAGAAAGGAACACTTAATTCTCCTGTATGGGCGAGAGACAACATTAATTTGAAGATAAGTTAAGGAAGTGTTTGATTTTGTTTTATCTTGTCTTCGTGTTTGTTCCCTAAAATTATGTAAAGGAACCTGTGACTAATGGATTAATTAAGGAAGCTGCTTTTATGTGTCAAACACAACGTGGTAGGTAATTAGATAACTAAAACAACCCCCGAGGGAAGCATGGTGGGTTGATTGATGGATCTCTCCTATAGAAGGGTGGTCTCGGTTAGCGGAGAGATTTCCTCAAAGGAAATGATAACGAGAAATGTTAGGAAAAAGTTGGTCTATGACCTTAGACAATGTTGACTAGGAACCTGGTCTTCAGGTGGATCCTAGTGGGAACGGCTGGATAAGTTTTGTTGCGGGGCAGACTCGAGAGACCCTAGTTGGCAAACCTCGTGTCGTTCCTTGTGAGTGCCGAGCAGCATCTTCTAGATATATCTCTCGATGGATTGCTAAGATGTGTCCCACAATTTGAGGAGCGGGCACATTACAATTGGTATCAGAGCAAAACTTCATAATGATACATGATTGATTAATGTTTGGTTCATAAACATATCCTAAACAGAAATAACCTAAGTCGTATGGCTTGATTGTCAGGCACCTTCTGCACCCACGAATGCTGACATGCAAGAGAAGAAATTTCTTCTCAAGAGAATTAAGCCACCTGAGTTTGATGGCAAGGGAAGGACTATTCAAGCTGACACCAAGATCTGGATTGAGTCCATGGAGGACTATTTTGAGGCAGTAGGAACTGCACCTGCTAACCAAGCCATGCTTGCCAAACTTAAGCTTATAGGTGAAGCGAGACTTTGGTGGAAACAGTGGTGCAGAGACCAAGCGATCTTGGAGGGGACAGTCACTTGGAATAAGCTTAAGGAAGCTGTGCAAGGGAGGTATCTACCACTTGCCTACTGCACACAAAAGATGAATGAATTCTATGACTTGAAGAAGATAGGATTATCCCTTGAAGCATATTATTCAAAGTTTGTTTCACTCCTAAAGTATGCACCCCTAATGGATATGACACAACAGGTGTCAAATTTTTGTGCTGGGTTGAATCCACCCATAAACACTCGATTGGAATCAATGTGCCCAACACACTTACAAGATGCATTGCTCCGAGAAAATCCAATCGTCCAAGAACTTAAATCAAGCAACTATGATGAAGATGACTCACGAGATCAAGACAAGAGGTGCCACAAGTGCGGAGAGATAGGACACATCCATAAGAGATACCTCAACCACCGATGTTTCCACTGCAATGGACTAGGATACATCCAAACACATTGTCCTGAGTTGGACCCTGAGAATCAAGAATGTGCAGTCAAACGAAGCCGTCTAAACTCTACTTTTGGCTCATATTATGAACCACATGATGATGAAGGCTTGGAGCCTGTTGTAACCTTTGAGGATGACTAGATGTCCTAGGAAGATCCTCTCGAGGTAATAAGTCATGTACTTGGAATAAATCCTATTGCATTCTATGAGTTGTAACAAGTTGTTATTTTAAGAATTTGAGTAATCAAAGTAGCGCAGTGAGATTGTGATGGGCCCTAACCCACTGGCTCTAAGGCCCAGTAATGCTTGTCTCCCCCAGGTCTTTTCGAGATGAGGACATCTTGATTCTTCTAAGGGGGAGAGGATGTAACATTTCCCCTCCCCTTTTTTATCTTTTTCTCTGAATTTCTTTTTTCTCCCTCTCTCTCCCCCTGTCGTGAGCATGGTGGGGAGAGAGAGAGAGGAAGTGAGCTGGAGATGGGGAGGGCATGCAGGCCCAGGTGGCGGGTGGCACCACTTTGCCACCTCCCCCCCCTCCACCTATAAAAACCACCCCTCTCCCTCCGTTGCAGAAAGGCAGCCCCTGGCCCCTCCAACTGACGCTGCAGTCCCCCCCTCGAAACTGGCCCCACCAGGCCTGCGCCATCTTGCCGGTCACTAGTAAAACCCCCCCCTTCCGTGATTAGCATTGAGAGAGGAGAGAAGGAGAAATGAAGTGAAGGAAGGAGAGGGAAAGAAGAAGGAGTGGGATAAGAGGAAGAGAAGGAGTAGGAGGAGAAGAGAAGAAGTGAAGAAGAGGGAGAGGAAAGGAGAGAGAGAAGTAGAAGAGGAAAAAGAAGGGGTAGAAGGAGAAGAAGAGAAGGAGAAGAAAAGAAGGAGAAAAGAAGAAGGAAGAGGAGAGGGAGAGAGAAGGTAAGAAGTGAAAAAAAAGGAATAGAAGGAGAGAAGAGAGAAGAGGGAAGAGAGAGGAGAGGGAGAGAAGAGAGAAGGAGAAGAAGGAGAAGGAGAAGAAGAGGGAAGAGAGAGAAGAGGGAGAGAAGAAGAGAAGGGGAAGAAGAAGGGGTAAGGAGAGAGAGAAGAGAGAAGGAAAAGAAGAAGGAGAAGAAGAGGGAAGAGAGAGAAGAGGGAGAGAAGGGAGAAGAAGAAGAAGAGGAGGAGGAGAGAGAGAGAAGAGAAGAAGAGGGAGAGAAGGAGAAGGAGAGAAGGAGTGGGAGAGAGAAGAGAAGAGGGAGAGGAAAAGGGAAGGA
Source organism: Lygodium microphyllum (assembly GCF_053477565.2). NCBI lineage: Eukaryota > Viridiplantae > Streptophyta > Polypodiopsida > Schizaeales > Lygodiaceae > Lygodium > Lygodium microphyllum. Next base: position 49,151,388 of record NC_141150.1, read on the forward strand.
GAGAGAGAAGGGAAAGAGGATAAGGAGAGAAGAAGAGAAGGAGAGAGAGAAGAAGAAGAGAAGAAGGAGTAAAAGAGAGAAAGAAGTAGAAGAGGAAGAGAAGAGAGAGAGAGAAGAAGAGAACAAGAAGAAGAAGAGAGAGAGAGAGAGAGAAAGAAAGAGAGGGAGTGGGAGCTAGTGAGTAACTTCAAGGAGCCACACTCAAACCTCCCCCTCGGCGAAGGACCCCCATCCAGCGATCTTTCCTATCGAACCTGTCATTCTAAAATCTGTCAAGGTCCGGACTGTCCAATCTCCACGGGCAAATGGCTCCCAAGAAGAAAGTCGCGGGAAGCGTAGGTGCCAAAGCTACCGTTGGTACCAGTAATGCAAGAGAGGCAAGCGGAGCGACCAACGTAATGAATACCCCTACGTTCATAAATCAAACCTAGCTTCTTTAAGCTTTGTAATTAATTACGTTTTATTTCTCATGAAAGAAACGAAGGGCTTAGCTACGTGCATGGAACACGGACGAATCTTAGGCGCTAGGTTGTATGCACGAAATCATAGGGTATGGAGTTCGCATAAGTTTATATGCATGAAATGATAGCTTTTACACAAATAAAGTGATAAGTTTTTTGCATTATTTCACATAAAATAATAGCTTTTAAACCAGTTCAGTGCATGAACAGTCATGTAGAAATGATGCTTCGCGATCATGACTAAAAGAAACACATTAAATGATAGACTTCGATGGATAGAAACCTAGACCTTCATGAGATCTGGTGCATTAGGAATAAGTATAATTGCATGTGAATTGTTTTATTGATCTTGCTGTGGACTATCACAAATGGATATGCTCCTAGTCTTTGAAGCTGGTGACCTAACCCGAAATGGATTGTTGACCCAAGTTATGCTTGGTTGTTTGAAAAGGTTGTAAAAGTGTTTTGATACATCCAAGTTAAATTTTGGTTGTGCATGCAATGGGATTGCGATGCCTTGAATCAAGAGGTTGTGCATTCAACTATTTGCTGATGTGGATTTGGATGCTAATCCAAGTTGTTTGTGATTGATGATTGCATGGCTGGATCTGAGATGACTGATTGGCATGGAAACAAAAGGGGATGTTTTCCCTAGTAATTTTTATTAAGCTGGTTGCTTCAGCTGTGGTTGATTTCCTAAAGGGATAATTAAGGAAGGATGGCACTAGCTACCCCCGCGAACCGCCAAACCCTAACCAAGGGGGTTATGAATCCGCACTGGGAATGTGGACCGAACCCGTCGTGAGAGGTCTCTCCGAGGAAATTACTTGGCATAGGAGGACGCTTGGATGCCAATGGGGGCTCTGGCCATAAATGCCAATGCCTCCGAACCCTACACAAGTGTTCTACGTGACTTGAGATGGGATCTCGAGGTAGAATCTTGGTAGAATAAACCTTCAGGTTTTGTTGTCGAAAAATGGAAGGATTTTTCTATGGAGGCAGAAAGGAACACTGAATTCTCCTATATGGGCGGGAGACAACATTAATATGAAGATAAGTTAAGGAAGTGTTTGATCTTGTTTTTTCTTGTCTTCGTGTCTGTGCCCTAAAATTATGTAAAGGAACCTGTGACTAACGGGTTAATTAAGGAAGTTGCTTTTATGTGTCAAACATAACATGGTAGGTAATTAGATAACTAAAACAACCCCCCAGGGAAGCGTGGTGGGTGGACTGATGGGTCTATCCTACGGAAGGGTGGTCTCGGTTAGCCGAGAGCTTTCCTCAAAGTAAATGATAATGAGAAATGTTAGGAAAAAGTTGGTCTATGAACTTAGACAATGTTGACTAGGAACCTGGTCTTCAGGTGGATCCTAGTAGGAATGGCCGGATAAGTTCTGTTGTTGCGGGGCAGACTTGAGAGACCCTAGTTGGCAAACCCCGTGTCATTCCTTGTGAGTGCCAGGCGGCCTCTTCTAGATATATCTCTCAATGGACTGCTAAGACGTGTCCCACGATTTGAGGAGCCGTCACATTACAGGACAATTGGATTCACTCGGAGTAATGCGTCTTGCAAATCCGTTGGACTCATTGCTTTAAGACGGTGGTTCAGAGGAGTGTTCAGGCCATGGCAAAACTTGGACACTTGCTGTGCAATATCCATAGGTGTCGCATATTTTAGTAGGATTACAAACTTTGAGTAGTAAGCTTCCAGGGTTAATTCCAGCTACTTATGCTTGAAGAATTCATTCATCTTCAAGGTCTAGTAGGTTGGCGGAAGGTATCGTCCGTGTACAACATCTTTCAACTGAGTCCACATAGTAGCAGCTTTAGAAACACCTTGATCTTTGCATCATTTCTTCCACCGTAACCGAGCTTGGCCAACTAACTTCAGTTTTTCAATCATTGCTTGATTCATGGAGGCAGTTTTCGAAGCAGAGAAATAGTCATCCATCATATCCATATCTCGGCTTCTACTGCGACGTCTAACCCTTCTCCATCAAAATCGAGTGCCTTAATTTTCTTAAGAAGAAATTCCTTCTCTTGCATGTCAGCATTCGTGGGTGCAGAAGGTGCCTGACAATCAAGCCGTACCAATCAGGTTATTTCTGTTTAGGATATGTCTATGGACCAGACATTAATCAATCATGTATCATCATTAAGTTTTTCTCTGATACCAACTGTAATGTGCCCACTTGTCCACTTGTGGGACACATCTTAGCATCCCATCGGGAAAGGAGTCTAGAAAGCGCCACCTAGCACTCACAAGGAATGTCACAGGGTTTGCGATCTAGGTCTTCCCGAGTCTGCCCCGAAGCGGAAGTATCCGGCCGTTCCCAGTAAGGACCAACCTGAAGTCAGGGTTTCTATCCTATCAACCAAGTCTCTAGGAAGTAGCTAGTATCGAGCTCCAGATGAACCACTTTGCATAGGAACAATAGAGTTGAAGTGGATTTATGCTGCACTTCATTCATGGAGAATGGCAAACGAGAGGGATGCGAAGCTCAACCTCTCTGCCCATAAGGCATAGTCCCATTCTGCTCTCCTAAAACATCATAAATTGGGATTCTAACTCTACTGACTCTAGGTCTTCATAGTTTCTTTATTACGTCTTTTGAAAAAAGTTCCCAACTAACCGCGACCACCCTTCCATAGGACGGACCCAAGTCACATCCACCACACTTTTCTCGATAACTTTGGTTGTCTAATTAGGTCCTACCACATTTATGTGCGAGATTTAAAATCAGCTTCATTAATTAAGCCTTTTAGGACACAGAGTTCGTTCACGTAATTTACAACACATACACAAAAACAAAACAAGCAGTCCTTTTATCAAACAAGTCCCTTAACTTATCTTTAAGTTAATCTTTGTCTCCTGCCCATACAGGAGAATTATGTATCCCTTTTGTCCAACAGAAGTACCCGGTCCAAATCTCATGGCACTAAATTTCTATCCTTTATCTAGAATACGATCTTCCAACATCCCAGATGTTGGGCTCACGGGGATCTCCAACTCCATTCTGGACAGGCAAGGGGTGTCTAGAGCTCCACCTTGTTGAGATATCGAGCTCCACTCGTGATACGCCAGGGTGACCGTTGTGCATTTATGTCACCGACTTGTCAGTTGTAGATGCGGTTGGTACACCTCCCATGAATAATAGCTACATGATAGCTATCCTTATCTACTCTAGTTCGTGGCTCAGTTAGTATGCCACCTTAGTTAGTTGAGTTTGGTTTGAGACCCATATAGAGGGTTCTTCTATTTTCTTTGTACTAGAGTTCTTTTTGGCTTACACAACTAAGAAGAGGAAAACTGTTTTCAGCCTCCACCCTTGTGTGTCTTCCCCCATTGTGCAAGCAAGAAAGCTTCAAGCGAGACTCCTTCCTTCTCTCCCACAATCTTGACATGGTATCAGAGCCTTGTTCGTGGTAAGGAGCTCAAGAAAGCAAGCCAAGCTTGCGGTGTTCTGGTAAGAGGAGCAGTGTTGCTTTCATTTTCTGTTTTGGGAGCAGATCTCTGCAGGCAGCACAGCCAGAAATTGCAGGAGTGCATTGTCTCAGGTTGAGACGCCCTTCGCGTTGAAGCAAGAGGGCAGTATATGCTGCGGGAGAGAGCTTTAGCTCATGGCGACCCTGTTTTTTTGATTTGAGGCCATTTCGGGGCCTGTTTTGGAGGCGGAAGTTTTCTGCACGCACTCAGAAAAAAGCCCTGTTTTATGCTGTGCGACCACTGTTCTACAGGTCGGTGAAAAGTTACCACAGATATTACATCGTATGCTCGTGTGCAGAGACATTGGGAGTTACAGAATCATCCCTGTTGCCTGTTGATGCAAAATCGTCACTAGGAAGTGACTGTGTGGTCAAATACCACTTTCGCCAGTTTTGCAGATTTGCCCTTGTGAGGGTGAAGCTGTGTTTTTTGCAGTGACAGAATTTTTTGCAGTATTCTGTAATGGCATCTGATTCTCTCTCACAGATTGTCACTGAAAAGCTTGACAAGAACAACTTCCAAGCATGGAAGTTTAGAATGACGAATTTCCTTATGGGAAAAGGATATTGGGAATTTGTTGTAGGAAATGAAGAAGAACCAGTTCTTCCTGATGTTCCCAATCAACAGCAAATGCAGGCATTCAAAGCATGGCATGAGAGAGCCAGGAAAGTTATGTACTGGCTGTCTATCAGCATTTCAGACTCTATGATTGTGCATATTCAGGATGCAAGTACGCCAAAGGAGGCATGGGATACTCTGTCAAAGATGTATAGCACAAATACGCAAGCCAGGAAAATGCAGCTCAAGCAAGAGTTGCACAATGTGCAAAGAGAAAATATGAGCATCAATGACTACCACATGAAGGTGAAGAAGATTGCAGATGCACTTGCTTCCATTGGGTCGCCAGTGGAAGATGATGATTTAGTTTCTGTGACCTTGAATGGTCTAGGAAAGGATTATGCGCAGTTTCGGACATCCATTTCCGTCCGTGAAAGATTTCCTGACTTTGAGGAGTTGATTGCTCTTCTAATTTCTGAGGAGCAGAGAAATGGTGGTGCATCTTCTTCAGGAGGAACTTCAAAAGAAGCTGTCTTCTACTCAAATGCTGGAAGAGGTAGAGGCAGAGGTAGAGGAGGCCGATTTGGAGGCCGTGGTAGAAATCAGAATATGCAGCAAACTCAAGAAAACCAGTCCTATGGAGGAGGACGTGGTAACTCTAGAGGCAGGGGGAGCCAAAGAGGTCGTGGTGGATGGCAAAGAGGTCAAAATGCAAACAGTAATGTTGAATGCTACTACTGTGGTAAAATGGGTCATATGGCTAAAGACTGCTATAAAAAGCAGAATGACATCATAAATGGAAAACTGCAACAAGGGAATTATGCATCTTCTAGCAGACAGGGTGATGACAGAAATGAGCATTTGTTCATGGTGCAGCACATGAACAATTCTGTGACAAGTGCAGAAGAAAGCAATGATGTATGGTATGTTGACTCAGGTGCATCAAACCACATGACAGGTCATGCAGAATGGATGGAGGATGCAAGGAAAATGGAAAAACCAGGATTTGTGGAGACTGGTGATGATACTGCACATCCTATTGTGCAGATTGGAAAAATTCCCTTGTCTATGCAGGATGGGAAAAAGAAATACCTGTCCGATGTATTTCATGTCCCGAATATCACCAAGAATCTAGTTTCTGTTGGTCAAATGGTTGAACAGGGCTTGCAGGTCAGATTTAATCCTCATGGATGCTTTGTTGAGGATATGAAAAATAAAGGTCGCTTGATAGCAAAAGGAAAGAAGAAGGGCAGAATGTTTACATTGGATGCAGACATGCCTGAATTGAGTGCAGCAATGTTTGCACATGGGACCGGTGTAGTTGCAGATATTGATATCTGGCATAAACGCATTGGTCATGTTAATGTACAGCGACTTAAATCAATGCAGGCCCAAAACATTGTTGCAGGATTGCCTAAATTCAAGGTTGCAGAAATGCATAAGGTATGTGAAGCCTGTCAGTTTGGAAAACAGGCAAGGAAACCATTTCCTAGACATGTTCAAGAGAGTGAGAAGCCATTGGAATTAATCCACTCTGATGTGTGGACTACTAAAGCTGCATCTCTTGGAGGCTGTCATTATTTTGTCACTTTTATTGATGACTATAGCAGAAAAGTTTGGGTGTATTTTATGAAAAAGAAAAGTGAAGTTTTTGGGCATTTCAAAACCCTTAAAGCTATGGCTGAAAAAGAAACAGGTCTGCAAATAAAATGCCTAAGGTCAGATGGAGGGGGAGAGTACCTCTCAAATGAGTTTGCAAAGTTCTTGCAGGAGCATGGCATAAAGCAGCAATATTCATGCAGTTATACCCCACAACAAAATGGAATTGCAGAAAGGAAAAACAGGCATATTGGAGAGGTATCTCGTGCCATGCTCAATGAAAAAGACTTGCCAGATTTTTATTGGGCTGAAGCAGTTGCTACAGCAGTCTACATAATGAACAGGACTCCCACTGCAGCAATACATGGAATGACTCCAGAGGAGAGGTATACTGGTAGGAAACCAGATATTTCTCATTTGAAAATTTTTTGTTGCATTGCCTATGTACATGTGCCAGATGAGCTGAGATCCAAGTTGGATCCAAAAGCTGAGAAGTGCATCTTTATTGGTTACTCTCTGCAGCAAAAAGGGTATAGATGCTATAACCCTTCTACTCGTAAGTTTGCAGTGAGCAGAGATGTTGTTTTTGATGAGATGAGTAGCTGGTATAAACCAGTAAATGTGATTGATGATGTAGATGCACAAAATGGTAATGCTGCACAGAATTCACAGCAGCAGTCACAAAATATTAGTGGACCTGGAGCGTCCTCTAGCAGTGGTTCATATTCTTCGCCATGGACAGGCAGATTGAGATCAGGAGAATCTTCTCAAAGTAATGCAGATAGTGGTATGCAGGTATCACGAAAAGGAAAAGAGAAGGTTAATCAGCCCATGTTTGATGTGAATGCAGGTCACTCTTATGTGTATGGTGAATCCAGTGGCTCAGAACAGAGCATTGATGATGAGTTGGGTATTCATTCTATTGTTACACCTAGAGTAAGAAAGACCAGGGATGTTTTGAGAGCACCTGGAAGTGAGCCTACTTTGCGTAGGTCTACCAGAGCTAGGTATCCTGTGGATAGGCTGAAATATGATGGATTTACAGCCATTCACTATGCATATATGGTCAAGGTGATACAGGAACCAGAACCCACTTCTTTTGAGCAAGCCATGGGAAAAGAAAAATGGGAGAAAGCCATGGATGAAGAAATGGATGCCTTGGAAGCAAATGCTACATGGGAGTTGGTACCTTTGCCTAAAGGTAAGAATGCAATTGGCTGTAAGTGGGTTTATAAGGTGAAGCACAATGCAGATGGTTCTGTGAACAGATACAAGGCAAGATTAGTAGTCAAGGGGTATGCACAAACATATGGCATTGACTATGAAGAAACATTCAGTCCGGTTGCAAGGATGGCAACCGTAAGAGTAGTCATTGCTATGGCTGCATCAAAGGGATGGTCTTTACATCAGATGGATGTAAAGAATGCCTTCTTGCATGGTGATTTGCAAGAAGAGGTCTATATGGAGCAGCCACCAGGTTATGTGCATGCTGTTCATCCTGAGTTTGTTTGCAGGTTGAAGAAAGCTTTGTATGGCTTGAAGCAAGCACCTAGAGCATGGTCTGACAAGATAGGACAGTATCTTGTCACTATTGGCTTTCAGATTTCCAAGGCAGATTTCTCACTTTATGTGAGAAAAATAGAGAAAGGTATTATGCTACTTGTCATTTATGTTGATGATTTGATTATGACAGGTGACAGTGATGAAGATATCCTTCATGTGAAAATGCTATTGAAGCAGAAGTTTGAGATGAAGGATTTGGGAGAGCTGCGTTATTTCTTGGGCATTGAGGTGATTAGATCACCAAGTGGGATACAGCTCTTGCAGAGGCAATATGGATTGGACATGCTGTCCAAATATGGGATGACAGGCTGTAAGCCTATTTCAGTTCCTTTGGAGCAGAATGTGAAGCTGAGCACAGATGCAGGTGAGCTTCTAGAAGACCCTACTATGTACGGACGCATAGTAGGAAGTTTGATTTATATGATTATTACCAGGCCAGATTTGAGCTATGCTATTGGATTGGTAAGTCAGTTTATGCAGGCTCCAAGGAAACCACATTTGGATGCGGCTAGACGCATACTCAGGTATGTGAAGTCCACATTGCAGTATGGACTATTTTATGAGACTGGGGTTCAGATACAGTTGCATGGATACACTGATGCTGATTGGGCTGGTAGTATTTCTGATAGAAGATCTACCAGTGGATATGTGTTCTCTTTTGGGAGTGCTGCAGTCACTTGGAGCAGCAAGAAACAGCCTACAGTTGCCTTGTCGAGCACAGAGGCTGAGTACAGGGGTGCAGCAATGGCTGCATGTGAGGTAGCTTGGTTGCATAAGCTACTTTATGATATGCATCAGTCTACAGATGGGCCAGTTGTCATTTATTGTGACAACATGAGTAGTATACACTTGGCAAATAACCCAGTCTATCATGCTAGAACAAAGCACATTGAGGTGCATTATCACTATGTGCGGGAGAGGGTTTTACTAGGTCTTATTGATCTAGTTTATGTCAGCACAGAGGATCAGGTAGCTGACATATTCACGAAGGCATTGGGCGCAGAGAAGCTGCGCAAGTTCAGAGACCTGCTTGGTGTGCAGGAATTGGGATTGAGCTCGAGGGGGAGTGTTGAGATATCGAGCTCCACTCGTGATACGCCAGGGTGACCGTTGTGCATTTATGTCACCGACTTGTCAGTTGTAGATGCGGTTGGTACACCGCCCATGAATAATAGCTACATGATAGCTATCCTTATCTACTCTAGTTCGTGGCTCAGTTAGTATGCCACCTTAGTTAGTTGAGTTTGGTTTGAGACCCATATAGAGGGTTCTTCTATTTTCTTTGTACTAGAGTTCTTTTTGGCTTACACAACTAAGAAGAGGAAAACTGTTTTCAGCCTCCACCCTTGTGTGTCTTCCCCCATTGTGCAAGCAAGAAAGCTTCAAGCGAGACTCCTTCCTTCTCTCCCACAATCTTGACACACCTGACCCACAAGCGGTCTAGGAGTGAGATGCCATTTCCGTGGTTGGCCTTTTCACCACTCGACCATCGGCCTGTGTGAATCGAGCAGTGCCCTCTTGAGATAATCCGCGATGTGATCTTGGAGATGATCCACGCGTGCAAATTATAATTCTTTAATTAATCAAATTAAAATTCAAGCACAATCAAAGCAATCAGCCCTAATATCATATTCTAGAAAAAGATTCATTTATTCCCATGGCAACTTGTCATTACAGACCCCTACCATGCATTTGCCACCAACACAAGCCTTGGAATATTTATCCAAATCACAATGCATCAATCCCTTGATTGAAAGAAAAACATTTAGGGTGTTGTTCAATCAACCAACAAATCTAATTGTATTTTTCCCAAACAATACAATAATAGACGCGACAATAATTCAATCGCATATTCACTCTCCCCCTTGGGGCCAAAGAGTAGAATTTACTTAATATTCCCTCCATTAGCCTAAGGCATATGCTAAATATTCCAATACTATACATGACGTAGGTCCTATCATTCCAATGCAAATTAATCAATCTAGCAAGAGCATTTATGCCTCTTCTTTAAGTGACAATTATCTTCTAGCATTTTCCTATTATGCAACATTTTTTTTTCTTGGCTTTATCTTCCTTTCTCCTAAGGCAAGGAGTTGCATGCCATCGATGTAAAGTTTACATAATCTCTCCCATGTATGTACCGTGTATATGCATTTGCAAACTTTAAACAATATTATCCTCGGTAAAGATTAATCAAAGACTCATCGATGCTCAATACTTTAGTGTCCCATATGTTGCTTATGCTATGCATGGATTCATCACATAGCAACTAGGTGCAATTTAACTCCCTTTGATACAAGCACTTCACAAACTTCATCTTTGAATATTTGAGATGTGATTTATCTTTTCAATGATCTATTCTAGCACCACAAGGTACGGAGCCTAATGTATCTCTTGTGAGTATTAAGACAAGAATCTATCAATTTGAAAATACATTACTTACGACCGGTACTGCAATTGGATTGACAGTAATGCCTTCGCTCGAAGCTCTATTGGTGGCTGGTTGCAGGATTGTCATCTGCATGCGAAATTCTTCACTTGGAGGGCATCATCAACAAGTAGACTCAAGAGATTAAGAAGTTGGAATAGATTCGAGATGGGAGAGTATAAGAGAAGATGGTTAAATCAAGGATCGAGGTAGAGGGAAATTGTGCAACCTCTCGGCGTAACTCTTCTCTCTCTCTCTCTCTCTCTATCTCTCTCAAGCTCTCTCTCATAATTTCTTGGAGGGGTATACTCTCTCTCTCCCTCTCTCTTGCAGCCTTTTGGGGTCTCCTTATGCTCCCTTGTGCCTCCCCATGTCTCATATTTATAATGAATTAGAGAGGAGGGGATAAGTCTAAGAACAAGAGTGGAGGGGCTCTTAGAAGACTTAGTGATCTGATGCTCAGATCATAAATCTGATGGTTGCATTGGCTCCAAAAGGGGGGTAAAACTCGAAGAAACTTGATTAGAAAGCTCTTAGTTCACTCCTTCTTCTTTTCTCTGTTCGAAGTGCTGTCTGCTGCTTGTAGACTATGATTGCAGCGCGCATGATTTGCCAGTCACTTTTCTTTATTTCTCTTTTTATAAAATCTCCAAAACTAACTAAAACATCACTTTTCTTTTCTTTTAAATGACTTTTAGTTCTATCTTTTTAGGATAATATCTAAAATATAACAGTTTTTCTCCCCCCCAAGAATCTAATATTTTTGGACCATTCAAACTATACACATTAATACTAGTGATTAATATGGCTCATAAGTCCCATTCACATTGTAATTTTCGTGAAGGGTGGTTACGGTCCTTATCAATACGAGAAATATGTCAGATTTGTGACTCTCGATTTTTTTAAATATATTTTTATTTGAATGAAAATTATTAGCTATTAATGATAGTTAGTTTTTACCTTAGTTAGTCTTTAGTTAGTAATCTTACTAACTTATTAATTGACTAACTAACTTTCAAACTAACCAAGTAGCTTTTATTGCGTGGAAATATTACACATGGTAGAACATGGATTGCAGGTTCGGTTCACATGTTATGGTTATTATATAGAGGATCTCAAAAGTGATTGCAGGTTGATTGCAAAAGGAAAATGTGCTAGAAAATTGTTTACTCTTGATGTAAGTCTACCTAAAATGAATGCTACTATATTTGCATGAGGTTCAGGTATCATAGTTGATATTGAAATCTAGCATAAGAGAATTGATCATGTGAATGTGCAGTGGATGAAAGATATGCAATCAAAACAAATTGTGAATGACTTACCTAAGTTTAGAGTTGATGGGATGCATAAAGTATGTGAAGCATGCTAATTTGGAAAGCAAGCAAGGCATGCATTTCCACATGAAAAGGATGTATGCAAGCCACTTGAGTTGCTACATACTTGCAACTTTGAGTGGTTGTAAGTATTATGTTCCCTTCATTGATGATCATACTTGCAAAGTATAGGCTTACTTTATGTATGAGAAAAGTGAGGTGTTCACTCACTTTAAAATATTTAAGGCTTTCGTTGAGAATGAGAGAAGGTTGCATATTAAATACCTAAGGAAGGGGAGAAGATTTCTCTAATGAGCCTTTTGATTTTTTGCAAAAAAATGGTATACAGAGGAAGTATACATATAGAGATACTCCACAAAAAAATGGAGTTGCTGAGCAAAAAAATAGACATCTTGCAAGGGGAGTTGCAAGAGGATTTTTGAGTGGAGTAGCCACCAAGTTATGTAGATGAGAGTCATCCAAATTACATATGCAGAATTTGTAAGGCCTTGTATAGGCTAAAGCAAGCACCCAGGACATGGCATCATAAGATTGCAAAATACCTTGTTAGAATTGCATTTGGCTTTGAGCACAAGTTGATTACTCACTCTATGTATGTGATAGTGAAGTAGGTATAGTGATAATTACTATATACATGTATGATTTGAGAATTATTAGTGATAATAAGACAAAGATTGACAATGTGAAGGGTCTCCTCACCAAGACTGAATTTGAGATGAAGGATTTTAGAGAGCTACACTATTTTCTTTTCATAGAGATAATCAAAACTTCAAAGGGTATATGGTTGTCATAGAGATAGTATGCGTTAGATATATTGAAGAAGTTTGGTATGGATGATTAGGAGCCTATTTCTATATCTTTGGATATTAATGCTAATCTTAGTATACATGAGGATACTTGATTGAGGATGTCACTATGTATCGAAAGTTTGTGGATAGCCTTATCTATTTGACAATCACTAGGCCAAACCTAAACTATAGGGTTGTTTTGGAGAGTTAGTTTATGCGAAAGCCAAATTTGGATGTAGTGCAATGCACATTGTGCTATATTAAGTCCACATTGGATTATACCTTATTCAATGGTACAGACATACCATTGGACTTGCATGATTATACATATGTAGATTAGGTTTGTAGTATTGTAGATAGGATTTCTAACAATGGTTTTATGTTTTCCTTTCGCATTGTTGCTATTACTTGGAGTAGCAAGAAACAACCAACAGTTGCTTTATCTAGTATAGAGATAGAGTATAGAGGTGCTACAATTTCATAATGTGAGGTAGCTTGGTTACGCAAGTTCCTTTGGTGATTTTGAGATGCAAGTGAACAAGAAGGTTATCATTTATTATGATAACCTTAGTAGCATTTAATTAGCTAGGAACCTAGTATATCATGCATGGACCAAATACATAGCATCCATTACCATTTCATTTGGGAGCGGGTTCTAACCGGTGATATTGACTTGGTTGATGAGAGCACAGAGGATCAAGGTTCTGATATTTTCACCAAGGCCTTGGGAATTGAGAAGCTTTAATGCTTCAAAACTATGCTTAGAGTTTATGAGTTCATGAGGAGCTTGAGAGGGGGTGTTGAGGTGTCAAGCTTTACATGAACTGACATCGACTGTGTGCCTTTGTGATGTGGTAGGATATTATTCATTGGCATGTTAGGTGACTAATATGGGGAAACTCTAGTGATCCTACAATTGGACTACACTTGCATATTCCATCCTTCGTTATGGTACACTCATTATGCTACCTTTTCTTTGCTTAGTGGGTTGACACTTAGTGACCCCATGTACTTACGTTGTGGTACTTTCATATATTAGTCTTTTATCATGTTGTAGACTTAGTTATTTTGTGTGGAATAAGAAGAATATTTTATCCATATCTCTCTATGTTCTCAAGTCTCCATTGCTTTTATGTGTGTATGTCTCTTGGGTTCTTCACCTCTCTCCCCTATTGTCTATTTTCACAATTAACTTATGGAATCCAATATTATAACAAAATTGGAATAGAGACATAGAGGTGTGATGCACATTGGTAGGCAAATCAAAAATATTGTGTAAATTCATATGGCAATACACGGGACATAGACATGACATAATGTTGATTTAAATGTTATTTTAAAGGTGACATCCAAACATGCATTTTGCCAATTTTTTCAATGCATAGTTAGACACAACATCTATTTTAAAATTTGAAGGTGCTATTTTTGGCTTTCCCTTTGAATAAGAAGATGAAACTGAAATAAAACTCAAAACACACAAACATACATACACACACACACACACACACACATAGAGAGAGAGAGATAGAGAGAGAGAGCTTGAGCTTTGAAGAATCAAAGAGAGCACTTGTTGGCAATTGAAGCTTACAAGTAAAGTCTTTGTTTCTTAAATTGAATCCCTTACCTTATTGTGTTCACAAATGTAAGTGGTGCTTTGACAATGAAGGTTTACAAGGTTGCTGCTTATTGAAACACATTATTTGCCATCTACATTAATGTAAGGTCTATTCGGTCAATGGAAATGTAAATGTATCTATTGTTATAGGTATTATCGTATGTTTTGACTTGGTCTTAAACGTGTTTTCCCCTAAGGTTTCTAATGCAAAACTATCAGAGCACGTATGGGCTGCTTGATGTTTCTTCTTATGGGCCATTTGAAATTTTTCTAAATATGTTACAGACTCAATGAGCACACAATCTGATGATATTATTAATGTGCTAACTATAGTAGGTATTTTCATTATGCTGATGTTACTCAATTGCTTTCAATCAAGATTATTAATTATATATTTTTATTTTTTTGGTTAATTTCTTATGTATGTAGGGTGTAGCTCATCATTAGGCTATCAAAGGTATAACTATCTATATTCAATTTTATGTTTGGTTTAGTTTTTTCATACTTATAGTTTATTAAGACTATAGTCAAGTGGGTGAGGGTATCTAAGCCAATGCTTGGCATTGTACGATAGTTTGGTGATAGATGTGAGAATGTGTGGAGTTAATATATGTGATGTTAAATATGTTTATACAAGGGTGACTAGGGATCTAATCCCTGAGCGGTATAGCATGCTCCTTTTAGAGGCCATGGTGGTAGTTAACCTACTAGGAGGAGTCTACTATTGTGCTCTAGTGGCATGATTATCAATGTGTTTGGAAAAATATAAATTATTGGATTTGGGATTAGTAGTTTGTGGAAAGTGATTAGGTCATGCTTATGCATATATCTATACATATGGTTATGTACATACATGTGCATGTATATAGGCTATGCATACCTATACGTATGCTTACTCATAGTCTATGTGTCTATGTAGGTATACTTGTGTGTAGCATATGTGTATTTTCACCTGTATACATATAGGCTACATATACACCTATACATATATGTGTATGTATGTATAGCCTATACGTATGCATGTGTATATATGCATACATACATATATATATATATATATATGTACATGTTTGTATAGCCTATACATATGTATGTGTGTGGACTTTGTATGTGCCTATGTATAGCTTGTACTACATGTGCATATACGTATGCATATGTGCATATATATACACATAGGCACATATATATTCATGAATTATGCATACATTTGTAATATTACACATGCATACATGTAGGCTATGCATACATCTATACATATGCATGTCTATAGTCTATACTTATGCATATATGTAACCTATGCATGTGCATATGTGCATCATATGTGTATGTTTATGCATATATATGCATGGAGGCTCCTTATGCATGCATAATAATACGCTATTCATATGCCTATATGTATACATGTGTCTACGGAAGTTCCTATACTTATGCCTATGTATATATGCATATAAATTGATATACATATGCATATACATAAGCCTACCTATGCATAGTCATGTTATGCTATTGATCTTGTTTTATTGTGTTATGCTACATATACATTATGGGGACACACATACACATAGGTTACATATTATTAATACGTGTAGATGTGCCTATACATATATGCATTCTATATCCATGTATATCTATATATCACATTATGCAACTAAACCTCTAGTATACTATGTTTTTGGAGATGTTTCTACTCTTGATGCAAGTTTTGATGTTGGATGGGTCATCATCACAACCTTGAGGATGAGACACAAAGGATGATGACTGAGGTAGAGACCTTGCACCCTCCTACCCCACTCGATTTATATGACTATATGGTTACCCCTCAATCATCTTGACCATAAATGACCACACAATTGCCAGTCACTCTAGTAATGTTAGCTTTGTCTAATGAAGGTCCAAACCATCAATAAAACCTTAAGTATGGGTCGTACCATGATAGTGCTAATAGTAGCAGCCATGGGCACAAGCACAAAGACAAAGGTTGCTTTGGTAGAGGTTATTTTGGTGGTGATTGGAGCCCCTCTCCGTAGCATGAATGATAACCAGGAAATCAGTGCAAATATAGGCACAAAAATGTGCTCACATGGAAACAGCTTTTGTTAAATTGATACTTTGCAATTGTACCCCTTTGTCAAAATTTCAAATATGAAGCAATGTAAAATGTGTAGTCCAAAAGGCTCACATTAAAAAAATGTTGAAAGGAAAAGGGAAGGTCAAACACCTTTTTGTCCCATTCTAAAATTGAAGGGTCTTTTAGACCTTAGTCCATGTATGTAAATTTGAATTTTTATAATGCAAGAAAGGAAAAGGAGGTGGTTGCAGCCGTGGGATTTGGGGAGGTGGGAGGTTGAGGTGGTTACACCCTCTCTCTTCCTTTATCTTCTCCTCTCACGGTTCATTTCTCTCTCTCTCATTTTGGCACAACACTTGCCTTCTTGTTCTTGCTTCCCTCTCTTGTGCTTTCATTGCAAGATCTCATGGAGAGTGAGGAAAAGGAAGAGGGTGAGGATGGAAGACTTTCTCTCAATTTCTTGTGTGCCTTTCATTTGTGTATTTGGAGAGCATGGGTTCATGGTGAGAAGGAGAGTTTTCTTGCAGGTTTTCATGGCCAGCAAATGTATTTGCAGCCTCTCTTGGCCGGTTCGTGGTTCATATTGTGTCGTGGCAGGGTGCTCTACATTTGGTGCACTGGCCGGGAAAAGAGGTGGCAATGGAGCTTGCAAGAAACACAGTTTTGAGATTCAGCTATGGAAGGTTTCACATGATTTCGAGAAGAAAGAATGAGAAAATGATGGAGAGCATGATGTCAATATTTTCTCTCTCCTTCTTAGTTGCATCCTAAAAAAGGATAGATGCATTGTTCAGAATCAAGAAGAAAAGAAGGGCTTTATGATTGAGAGGATGCAAAAGAAGATGGGCTGTTGGACTCTGTCGATCTCCTTCCTGCACCAACACTTGCACTTTTCTCTATCATCATGAGGTACATTTGGGGGTTGCCATCCACATCAATAACGCCATCCCTACTGCAACTACGAGGATTTCTCTGCACCCTCTAATGGCTTGGGGGGACTGATTTCATGAATTTCAAGCCCTACTGGACTGTGGTGGAAAGCGAAGGATACTCCCATCTCCTTCATCGTCCCTTTTCGTCTCTAGCAGCCTCTACAAGCAAGGTGAGGGGCATCTTCAGTAGCCTGTCCGTCCTCTTCTTCCGCTCACTGCCGACACTATTTTTGCTATGGCCTTGTACATTACAAAGATTGACGATGTATTCGACAAACACCAGGCTATCATTCCGTCGACTCAGTCCCTCACCCTCGGTGTTTCCATATGAGCACACATGTTGTCAAGCTAGGCATGAGCTGTTGTGATAGCACTTCCGAGGCACAAGGAGAAGAAGTCTTGAATCCATCATATAATCTCATATCCTTCACATGTTATCGTGGCAGATACAAGGATTCTCCTCATCTTCGTTATCCTGCAGGTGACAAGATCAGCGGTCCAATCTTTCATATGGCGGCAGCTTCAACACACATTATCTTCTGATTTTTTATTCCAACATCAGCCAACGAGCAACGTCATCCCTTCCTTCCTTATCTCCATTAGTCGTTGCAGAGATAAATCCAAGAAACACTTTAAAATTAATTAAGTGAACCTTAATTGTTAATCTTTGAATAAATACTATGATGGTTGTTCATATGCATATCCTTTTTTATACTCAATTCCCTCCTTCTCCCACCAACCCTATCCTCCTAAATACCCAATGATTTTAGTTTTGTTCTCTTTTTTTTTTTTGTTTTCAATAAAACTTACCTCTCTTTTCCTTTTAAATTGGGTGGAGAGCTCGAATTCAATATCCTTAGTGAGGGTTCTTTTATTGTGATATCTTTTTCGGGTTTTCTTCATGAGCTTTATAGTGTGGTTATCTTTCATTCTAACTTAAGTGTGATATTGCTCTTGTGCACAAATTGCTGAAAATCCCTATCTTTTGAGTATTTGCTTGAAGTTTTATTTGGCATGCTTTTAACCCTAGGCTTCAACGTCCTAGTTGTGATTCAATTTTGTGTGTTAATTCCCTCCTTATTCGATGGCAATTCAAAGATGATGAAGAAAAAAATGAAGACCGAAGATTGAAGATGAAGTTTTTCAAGGATCTGATCGTGGTTCTTCTTCAATTTTGTTCGCGGGGACGCTTCACACTTAAGCGTGGGAGGAATGATAACCAGGAAATCAGTGCAAATATAGGCACAAAAATGTGCTCATATGGAAACAGCTTTTGCTAAATTGATACTTTGCAATTGTACCCCTTTGTCAAAATTTCAAATATGAAGCAATGTAAAATGTGTAGTCCAAAAGGCTCACATTAAAAAAATGTTGAAAGGAAAAGGGAAGGTCAAACACCTTTTTGTCCCATTCTAAAATTGAAGGGTCTTTTAGACCTTAGTCCATGTATGTAAATTTGAATTTTTATAATGCAAGAAAGGAAAAGGAGGTGGTTGCAGCCGTGGGATTTGGGGAGGTGGGAGGTTGAGATGGTTACACCCTCTCTCTTCCTTTATCTTCTCCTCTCACGGTTCATTTCTCTCTCTCTCATTTTGGCACAACACTTGCCTTCTTGTTCTTGCTTCCCTCTCTTGTGCTTTCATTGCAAGATCTCATGGAGAGTGAGGAAAAGGAAGAGGGTGAGGATGGAAGACTTTCTCTCAATTTCTTGTGTGCCTTTCATTTGTGTATTTGGAGAGCATGGGTTCATGGTGAGAAGGAGAGTTTTCTTGCAGGTTTTCATGGCCAGCAAATGTATTTGCAGCCTCTCTTGGCCGGTTCGTGGTTCATATTGTGTCGTGGCAGGGTGCTCTACAATGAAGAGAGGGAGACAGAACTCCAATGGTATGTGTAATATCAACTAAAACCTTTGGGTGGGTTTCTCTAAGATTCTGTGGGAAATGAGGTATTGAGCTACTTGCACACTGTAGTGTAGGAAAACTATAGATATTGCTTTTTAGCGTTCAAAAACCAAGACCTAAATGCACTGCAACAACCAATAATCTAGTGCACAAGGAGTATCCTAATCCCCACATATAAGATTTATAGATCATTATGCTCTAGAAAGAATCAAAAAGGCACTTTTCAAGAAGAGAGCCATGGTCAAATTTAGGGTAGTTGAAAATAAGAGGAGGTTAGAGCAAGGCTTAGATCCTAAGCCAAAGCCGATGTGACCACATACAGTGAAGAGCGGATAAAAGCCCAAACTAGAGTGGAGCAGAGGATCTTTAGTTCACAATAGAGGCACACACGATGAATTCAAATGAAGCAATTTGGTTCTATCACATTTTGGGTCAGGAAGCATCGATACATGGGAAGCAAACTTTATAAGTATATATATTTTTTTAATTTTTTATATGTGACTATTTTGCACGAGTTGTATCTAATACTTGCAGTGTTTTCATTTTGCAATTAAATGTCATTAGTCAAATGTCCACTTGCCATGAGATGGCTTATAAGCATCATGATAATAAGATTGACACATGGATGCACTTGTGCTAGCGAGACGTCATCATAGAGCAACAATGGCATGAAATCATAGTATAAGGAATTTGTTAAGTTGTCTCTTTTGCTAAATACATTGAAAGCTCTAAGTTATTCTAAGCTTGAATCTTTTGCATATATAGGGACAATAGTTGGCTAGAAAGGGAGAAAGTGGAGCAAGGGGTGATGCAAATTAGAGTGAAGAGGAAGATAGTGATGAGGATGATGACAATGATGATGTAAAGGGTGAGAATAGTGGTCACAAGAGGTATGAGCTTTGATGTACATAGTAGCCTATTAGGTAGGCTAAAAGCTATAATAGCTGGGTTCAAATTCATATGCACATCTTTGATATATTTTAAGCAAATACCAGCTACTCCTGGTCATTTTCAAGTAATATAAGCTACTTTTTCTCATTTTTGTTATCTACATTTAATTGTCTCAATCTTTGTTAATATATGTAATATTTTTCTAATATGTGCATATAATTTGTAAAGTTGATACTTAGCCCAATGTGTACACAAGAAGGACTTAACAAAATTGGGGAGCTGTTGGTTATAGATCTATGCACAACCAGTAGCTCCTTGTCTTCGACATTACTTAGCCACATGATTGATACTCGTGTTATGCAAATTTCCCAAGGAATTCACTATATGTATACTCTCTATATCATGTTCGTTCAAGGCATGTTTATAAATATCCTTATTTATGATTTTTTCCTTAATAAAACATAACCCTTTTCTATTCAATTTGTACATAACCCATTTATATGGGACCCTTTTTTATGTAATTTTTAAAATAAAAATGGTATTTTAAAAATCCCTTATGTTGAACCTGCGTGATACGTACATATATTTATGACTTATCTCCTCGAGGTAGATTTTGCATAGCACTTTCTTAGAAGAGGCCTAATCATGGCCTATTGTTTGTATAAAAGTGCTTACAAGGCTTTTTGGCTACTTAACAATTATATTATAATGCCTATAAAGTAATGTTTTTGCAAAAGACAACATGCATTAGAACTTTTGATTATGGTCCTAGCTCTTCTACCTCCAGAGCTAGATACTTCCTTGCATTCTCCTTTTATGCTTTGTTAGCAAAATTGAATAGATATCAAATCCATAATTGGATATAAGAGAATAAAATTTTTATGTTACACAGACGAAAAGTACCTGAGGACCATGATATAAAGGCTATTGGAAGGTAGCCCTATGTACCAATATTTTGAAAATAATATGGCTATTTAGATTTCATAGACATTTTTTGTATTCTTCATTCTTTGAAGCTACCTTTAAAAAACCCAATTGATTAACTCCTCAAGAGCATTGCTCTTTGTAATTTCTACATAGCGTCTTGTGCTCCAAAAGTAACCTTTATGTGCTTAATAGTGAGATTTTTCCATATCTTGGCTACTGTAACATGCTAAGGGCCCTTGCTCTTTCACAAAATAAGTCCCATAAATAATAAGAATGTGTTGCATTATACAAAATGCAAGAGTTAGTTTGTATCATTTGACCTTTATTTTGAAAATGTAGAGATTGAATTCTATTTCTATCTTACCAAATTCCAACTAGTAAAATCAATTTTCCCTAATGCTCCCTTTATTGTGTGAACAAGGTCTGTAATTGAATATCTATACACTTTTGGATACTTGAATGATTTCTTTTGCTACCCGAGCACTTTTAGAAAGATGTCAAGGTGTCACCAAACCTCCATTCGTAAAAATACAACTCAGGGTGTGTTGGCCATCATTTATCATGATCTCATACAACTCTCTCCAACTCCCACACCACATTCACTTGGTTTTCATCATGACTTCTTAGAAATTGTATAGCTTTTGTAGGACCCATAAAGATATCTGCTAAGACATCTCTTGTTTTCCTTGGAACTATTGGATCTTTAACCCCCATGAAAATCCATTCTTAAAAGTAATGCCTCACATTTATTAATGCACTCATCTGACAAGGATATTGGCTTTATTGAATATGCATAATCAATATGCAATATTAGAAGCCCATCAATTATTCTAATCTCTACATGCAAAGTACAACTATAAACATACATGAGAGAGAATTTAGACTATGTGTTCTATGTAATAAGTATACAAGGGTAATTTTCATTAGCCCCATTGCATATTCCAAGCATAAATTAGTTAGTACTAATATACCATTCTACATTGAAATTACCAACCACTCATTTGTCATTCTACATTGAAATTACCAACCCCATTAACTATTAATATTTCAATGTAGAATGGCATATGAGTGGTCACTCATAAATATGTACATTAAAAATGTATATAAGTGGATTCAAAAGAAGATATTTTTAAAATAACAAATTTACACATTTTTTTATATACATAAGGGTGCCATATAAAGGGCTCATTTACATATTGAATAGAAAAAGGGGTGTGTTTTATTTTGAAAAATCCCCCATATATGAGTAAGCGTGAAAAGAATAGAATGCAAAGGACAAAAAGATGATGTATTGTCTATGGAGAGTCATTGATAATACTATGTTGAAGCATATAAAAAATGTAGAAACTTCACATGCATCTTAAACAAAATTTGAGAATATTAGTAAATACAAAGGTATAGAAGATTCAACTCAAGAAAGAGTGGAATACCTTAAAAAAAGGAAAAATATCTATCAATGAGTATGTTTTGAATGTGAGGAGTATTGCAGATGCTTTAGCAGTGATTGATGCAATGCCTAATGATGATGATTTGGTTTTATCTACTTTGGGTGGCCTTAATAATGGTGGAAAGGCTTGAAAATCATTTGTCACTTTTATATATGTACGAAATGCATTTCCAAATTTTGACAAGTTGGTCTCTCTCATGATCACCAAAGAGATCAATATACAAGGTGAATCATCTGAAAGAAGTGGTGAACATGTCCAAGCATTTTACTCAAGTTCACGAAGGGGATATGGCAGGTCCTCTTCAAGAGGTTGTGGTATGGGATGCCTAGAGAGAACCAATACAGTACATTAAATTAGCAATTTGGTGAAATATAGGTTTTAGGAGGCCATGGAAACTTTAGAGGTATTGGGAGCTCTAGAGGAAGAGGTGTATGAAAGAACAAAGGTTGTGGAAATTGTGGTATTGTTTTTTATTTTTTGAAAAAATAAATGATATTACAACTCATTGTTATACTAAGAATGATAATATTTACAATGGTAAATTACAACAAGGAAAATATCCATCGTCTTCACGATAGAATGAAGACAAAAATGAGCATCTATTTGTTATGCAACATATTATGAATGTTATTTCATGAAAGAAAACACATGATGATATATGGTATATCAATTCAAGTGTATCTAATGATATGACCAATCATGCTAAATGATTCAGAGAGATGTAAGATTTACAAAATCTAGGTTATGTGTAGATGAGTGATGATTTATGTCACCCAATTTCACACATTTCGAAAGGTTCACTGGTTCTTGCATGATGGCTAGACAAAGAGTGGCCAGATGTATTACATGCGCCATCAATCATAAATAATTTAGTATATGTTAGCCAAATGGTCAAGCAAGGGTTGCAGGTTTAATTTGATACAAAAATTTATTTTGTAGAAGACTTTAATGATAAGTATAGCTTGGTCGCAAAAGGAAGTAGAGTTGGCCACATGTTCACTTCAGATACTAGAACTCCTCCTATGAATGTTGCTATGTATGCTGAAGAAAAAGAAGTGGTTGTAGACATTGATATATGGCATAAATATATTAGACATGCAAATGTGCAAAGGTTTAATTCAATGCAATCCAAAGGATTGGTTACAAGATTGCCTACTTTTAGAGTTACAGAATTTCATAAAGTGTGCCAAGCATATCAAGAACGTATCTCTTGGTAGTAATATATACCTTGTCATGTTTATTGATGATTGTTCAAGAAAGCTATGGGTATATTTCATAAAGAAAAAGAGTGATGTATTTGAGCACTTCAATACTTTCAAGGCTGATGTTTAAATAGAAACATGATTGAAAGTTAAGTGCTTGAGATCAGACAGAGGAGGAGAGTACCTCTCTAATGAGTTTAGTTTTTTGAGGTCTTATGGGATAAAGAGAAAGTTTACTTGTAGATATACCCCACAACAAAATGGGGTTACAAAAATGAAAAATATACATAGTGTAGAAGTTGCATGGGCATTGAATATGCAAAATATTTTTGGTCTAAAGCCATTTATACTATTGTTTATATTATGAAGACAACTCCCACAATTGCACTTCATGAGATGACCCCTCGAAGAATTCTTTACATGCGAGAAGCTTGATGTGTCACACTTGAAATTGTTTGACTGTATTGCATATGTTTATGTCCCAGATGAGCTACAAAAGAAGCTTGATCCAAAGGCTAAAAAGTATATTTTTATTGGATACTCTTTAGAGTAAAAATGATATCATTGTTATAACCTTGCCATAGGTGAGTTCAGAGAGTGCACAAGGATGTTATTTTTTATGAGATGAGTAGTTGTTATGTATCAACACAATATTAGTGAGTTTGGGAATCTCCCAATTCCCATTTTTTGAATACTAAAAAGGTGGCACACGAATAACATGCCCATAAGTTTCTCAAAACTAGATGATAAGACCTATCATTGAAAAACACTTGAAAAATGGAATCTATTGAACTATAGAACACTCAATTTGGAGTTATAGTGTTCAAGTTATGACAAATCCAAATATTTGACCACATGTCCCAAACTTATGGGAGATTCCCATTTTTTCCAATATGGTGTTTATCTAGTGGTGATGCATTAGACGATGATGATGATCATGATGGTTATATGTAGAAAGAAAAGTAAGAATTATGAAGCCTTAGTGGACCAAAAACATTATTTGGTACTACATCTATAGTTAGTCCTTGGTCTAGGAGAGTAAGGAGTAGCCCCACATCTTCAAGAGTATCTACAAGTATCACAATGTAAATACAAAGGGAAGAAAAAAGTGTCAGATGATAATCATGCATCTACTAGTCATTTGATAGCAGGTAATCATACATCTACTATGCATTTGGGATTTGTTAGAGGTTATAGTGGTTCAGAGAGTTTGGATAATGAGCTTGGTATTCCTTCAATCAAAGATCACATGGTAATATAAAGGCTCCACTAAGAGATCCAGTGGTATGCAGTTCTAGTAAGGTTAGCTACCCTATTAAAAGATTTAGTTTTAAAGGTTATGCAACTTATCATTATGATTATATGATAAAGGTGGTTGAGGATGTTGAGCCCACTTTCTTTGAGGATATTGTTAGTCATGCTCATTAGAATGCATCAATGGATGAGGAGATGGTTGCATTAGAAGCCAATAAGACTTGGGATCTAGTACCATTATCTAAGGGCAAGAAAGCTACTGAGTGTAAGTGGGTTTACAAGATCAAGCATAATGTAGATTATTCTATTAGCATGTATAAGGCTAGGTTGGTTGCAAAAGGCTATACTCAAACATGCGGTATAGATTAGGAAGAGATATTTAGTCCAATTGCTAGAATGGAATTGTTAAATATATGATTGCTTTGGCAATATCCAAAGGTTGGATTTTATAGCAAATGGATGTCAAGAATGTCTTCTTGCATGGTGAGCTGCAAGAAGAGGTATATATGGAGCAGTGAATAGGTTATGAGGATTTAGATCATCCCACATATATGTGTAGGTTAAAGAATGTGCTCTATGGGTTGAAGCAAGCACCTAGAGCATATAATAATAATATTGGACTAACCACTCACTTTATGTGAGAAAGGGAGATACAGGCTTGGTAATCATAGTCATCTATGTGAATGACCTGATCATTACAAGTGATAGTGACAGTGGGATTGCTAAAGTTAAGGACCTTTTGAAGGAGTTTGAAATGAAGGATTTGGGTCAGCTGAGGTACTTTCTTGGTATTGAGATGATCAGATGTGATGATGGTATATGATTGTCTCAAACGTAATGTAGCTTGGATATGTTATCCAAGTATGGTATGAGAGCATGTGAGCCTCTTTTAGTGCCATTGGATCAAAATGTGAAGTTGACTACTAATATTGGATATGAGATAGAAAACCCTACTATGTTCAAGAGGATAGTAGGGAGTCTGATTTATATGACTATCACAAGGCCAAACTTGAGTTATGATGTAATTAGACACATATTGATGTCCCAAGGGGTTCACCTTATAGAGCATGTAAGATACCACGTGAGTACAAAAGAAAGAGTATTATATTTAGTAAAATTTCCAAGATTATATTTATAAAAGGGGGTTTTAAATTAGCATTTGAAACAAATCCATAAGTTTAGTAAAGTAAAAGGGATTATTTTAAGGCCTTATAGCATATAAAGAAAGGGTATTTCTTAATATCCTTTGAACACACGTTATATAGATGACTTCTTATAGGTAGACTCCCTTGAATTGAGGTATGTGAAGTCCACTTTGCATTATGGATGTTTTTATGAGGCATATAAGGACATACAAGTGTCTGGATACATAGATGCAGATTGGGCTGTTTGATAGAAGATCTAGTAGAGTAGATTATTGTTTTCCCTTGGTAGTGGAGCAATTATGTGAAGTAGCAAAAAGCAACCTACAGTTGCTTTATTGAGTATAGAGGTTGAGTATAGAGGTGCTGCTATAGCAATATGTGAGGTGAAATGGCTATAAAAGTTATTGGATGATTTGGATGTGCAAGGAGGTGGTACAGTTCTCATTCATTGTGATAGCATGAGTAGCATACAGTTAGCTAGAAACCTAGTATTCCATGCTAGGAAAAAACACATTGAGGTGCATTACCACTTTGTAAGAGAGAATGTACTTTTAGGAGAGATTGACTTGGTATATGACATCACATGGGATCACATAGCTAATATTTTTACAAAGGCATTGGTTGCAGAGAAGCTTCAAAAATTTCGAAGCTTACTTGGAGTTGCAGAGATATAGTTGAGCTTGAGGGGAAGTGTTGAGATGGGAAGCTCAAAACCTATAGACATTAATGATGGACCGCCTAGCTAGATGGGTATGCATGTCTAAACTTAGCACATTGGTGGTCATTATGATCCCCACATGGCCACCACTAACTTGTCACTTATTATATTTAGTTTGTTGCACCTACCAATAGCTTGCATAGTTATAGTTCCAGTCAATTAGTATAGTCAATTATGCAATGTTTGACATAGTAGGCCACTTTCCTTTATATTGTATCTTATCTATACTTTGTGTACATTTTATTGTGTATGGAAGAAGAAGAAAAAAACAACAAGATAATGTTTTGGTCTCCATATCTCTTCTTGTGTTCTTGAGTGAGCTTCCTCTTGTGTGTATGGTATCTATTTAGTGCAGCAACTCGAGCAAGTCCCTGCACCACATGATTCTTCACAATTCATAGAGAATACAATAAAATTTATAGGTCAATACTTACATCTGAGGAGTTCAATCATAAATATATGTATGAATCACGTGGATTCAACATAAGGCATTTTTAAAATACCATTTTTACGTAATTTTTACATATAGAAGTGTCACTTATTATAAAGGGGTTTCTTATAGATTGAATAGGAAAAAGGTTATGTTTTATTAAATAAAAGTTCATAGATAATGATCTTTACAAATAGACCTTGAACACATGTGATATAGAGGGCATACATATAGTGAATTCTCGGGTATGTACATTGTCACATCTCTCTACTACATTTGGTTTTAGAATCGCGTTTGAGTCTTTCATTAATTCTTTGAGAGTTTGACCTCTCAAATCTATATTTTTTTGGGATTAAGAATCCTCAAAATCCTTTTCATTCATGTTCTTGTTTTAAATCTAGATTCTCTCCTTGTTCTCTTGGATATTTATGCATAATATGCTAGAGACATATCTCTTCTGCAAGATTTAGTCTCCTTTTTCTTACTTGTTTACATAAGTCAGTTATATTTTTTTGGTATTTTTCTCTCTCTAAATTCTATCAGAGTTTCCTTTAAGTGTATTAATTTTTCTTGCAAGGACTTATTAGTATTTTCTGGAATATCAATCTCGTTTATCAGCTTTAAAATAGCTTCTTATGTAGTTGTTAATGCTTATCATTTCCTGCATCTATTGGGTTGTATTCATTAAGCCTGTGAATGAAGTAACTTGGCTATCTCCTATTGTATTAGTCCTAAAGAAGAACAGAAAGATCAAAGTGTGTGTAGACTATCAAAAGTTAAATGCAACTACTATAGCTGATTCATTTCCTATTCCCTTTAAGTTTCATAGCTTGATGATATTGCAAGTCACTAAATGTATAGTTTCATCGATGGATTTTCAAGTCATAAGCAAATTAATATGTATCATGATGGTATGGAAAAAAAAACACTCATAACGTAATGGAGTGTTTTTTTTAGCATGGTTAAAAATTTTAGCCTCAAGAATAGTCATGTAGAGTTTTAGGGAGCTAGGTAGCAGAACTTTGATCCTTATTTGATCTCTTTCCTGAGGGTGTTTTTAGATAATTTTTGTGTTTTTGGAAGAAAAGAGGATCATCTACATCATCTCAATTTATTTTTTGAAAGGTATTGGATGTATGGGTTATCTGGAGAGACTCTCAATAGAAATATTTTGAGGGGTGCACTTTGTTTGGAGATACTCTCAATAGAAATATTTTGAGGCTTTAAAGAAAATGATTATAATAACACCCATCTTGTAGCCTCAATGGAATCTCACATTCCATGTTTTTATGGACATATCCAATGTTGTTGTTGGTGTTTTTTTAAAGTAGGATGAAGTTTTGGGATGGTTATGTACACTTTATTATTGTCGTACAAGACTTACTGCCTATAGAGAAGCACTATTCAATTATAGAGAGGGAAGCTCTTGGCATGCTATTTTCATTACAAAAATATGGGCATTACTTGTTTGCTAACAAATAATTTTCCATGTGGATCATCCTGTTATGTTGTATTTCTTGAATAAACCTACGTTAACAAGTCAATTAGCTCATTTGATGCCATTGTTACAAGAATTTGATTACTTTGTGGTTCATACACCTGATAAAGAGCATGCAGTGGATGATTTCTTGAGCCAATTAGAAGGCTAGGAGCAGCGTGCTAATATTGATGATTAGTTATTACCTTATGCAGACTTGTTTGAAGTATAGGTATATAGTGATAATACATATTATGATCAACTCTTGAAATGTTCACTTTAGGCAACATGCCTAATTCACTAAGTTCCGATCAATTGAATAAGTTGCTTTACATAATAAATATTTTTATATTATTTTTTGGTAGCTTTATAAAAGAGAAACTTATGATATTCTTAGAAGATGTGTACTCAAAGAAGAACAATGGAAAATATTTGAAGAAGATCATGCTAGACTTTCAGGAGGATTTTTAAAAGATGAAGTGATGGGTTGGAAGATTTTGAAATCCAAATAATGGTGTCCTATTGTTTTAAAAAATTCTTACTAGTTTGCTAAGACCTATATGATTTTTGCTAAGGAGAGGCAACCTCCACCTAGGGATCCCATGTGGAATCATTCGATTCTACCTTTGGAGACTCTCCATAAGTGGAGGATAGATTTCATGGGCTTGAATAAACTTTCAACATGCTATACTCAAAAGAGATATTTTGTAGTAAAATTATTAATCCTAAACTCATTTAAATGTTGATTTGTATATCATGCATAAATGCCTTAGGATATTTATTACATATTTATATCTCATTTGTCTCAATTGGAGTTTTCTACCCAATATTATGGCTTTTTACTACACTAGCTCTATTCAAGATAGCATTCATGCTGATTCTCATAGTTTTGTGATAGTGATGGTGCTTTCTTTCCATGTAGGATTCCATACTATTTCATGGAGATGATTCAACAACAATAATTTATAATTAATATTTTCAATATGACTTATCTTTGTACTCTTGTAATTCTCAAGTCTTGAGGACAAAACTTCTTTGTGCAAGGATGGTCTATACTAAATAAAATTTAGCCCTAGTTATTTTTATATCAAGCTTTAGAGAATTAAGGTTTCCTATAAAAGGAAAGAGGTTACCCTTGTACAAAATCTTTGATCATTCGTTTGAACATCTCCATCTTGGATCTCTTGAGATTACAACTCCCACCACCTTTGAGAGCGAGTTCTCATGGCCAGCATTGCATGAGGTGTGTATCATGTTGTCCACATTTTCTTGTATTTCTCTTTTATTCCAGCTATGGCTTTCTTATGCCATATATCACATGTGAATATAGTTCATGGCTATGGTATGGCTATGACATTCTTGGATGATGTGACATGTAATTCCTTGGTTAAAGTGTAAATTTCATTCAAGTAGAAGTTCATCTCTTTCATCTCAATGTCTAGCTAGTGAGGTATGTGAGGTGCTAGAATGGGATGCGGTATTCTATATCAACAAAGATGAGTAGTATGAGGTCCTCCTATGTGTAGTATACTCCTATATACTTGAGCCAATAATAGATGCATTGTTGATAATTTGGAACCTATGCTGTTAATTAATGCATTTTTAGTTATAAATTGATAGGCATGTAAAACATAGTAGCATACATCTACAATATTTCTCCGGATAAGAACTCATGGCAAGGCCAATGGAGTAGCCTAAAGTAACATGCTTTAGTTGTTGACATACCAATATTCCAAGGATCTACTTCAGTTCTATCGCTTACAAAATCTACTCAAGGGACCCCCCACCTTATAATAGACATAAGCAACCTTGTGTCAACATGCTAAATTCAATCCTCCTTTGAAAGTGCTAATCAGTGGAACCATGATTATTTTATAATTAGAGCTGCTATTGTCATGTGTAATGGACCATGATGAAGGTATATGTTGCTATGTTGAATCTCCATTTACATTGTATAGAATAGTGAATTATGATAAGTTGCAACATGAACAAAGACAAATGTGGTCTATTGTTCTATTCGATCATTGCATATTTTCTTTTCAACTTTTTTGAAAAAAGATGCAATCATCAAGGAGAACAAGAGGCTGTTAGGTCCTTTGTGAGGAGTCATAGAGCCACTTCAAATGGTAGGAGATTCATGGAGCATGTGATATGGAGGTTGTTACTTGAGATGAGACTTCCAAGGGAAGGTATCTCACCAATAAGTAGGTGGAGACTCCCCAAATGAGCATATGAGGGGGAGACCCATGGAGAGTAGGTATGTTATTCTAAGCATCCTAACTTAGATATAGGAGCTGACGATGACTCAAATAACAATGATGACAGCATAGTCTAACTCACATTTTGATATATTAGCCAATTTCTTGGGCTTTTCTTGAGCCTTGCTTTTATTTATTAGCCAGCTACTTTGCATTTATCATTATTTTTTTCAATAATTGTTACTTTAACATTTGCATGCACGTATTACTATTATCGGTACAATATTGTTCAATCTCATAGTATTCTTTATTTGATTTAATCTCACAAATAATTTTAGCTAGAAAACTATAGAAATTTTGTCACTAATATGTCGTGCTTATGTTCTTGAATTGGCCATGTGTTGTTAGAAGTATAGCATGGGAACCTTGTGTAAGCAAGGGTGTAAGAGGAAAGGTGAGGTGTGAGATGTGAATGGCTATATAAATAGCCCAAAGGGCACTCTGAAGTAGATGAGTGAGTGTACTTCAGTTGTACTTGAACAACTTACTAATCAAGATCTTTTTCTTGTACTTGAGCTCCTTTCTCCCTTGTGTGCAAACATCCCCACATTGCCACTCTAATATTTCAACATGGTATTAGAGCCATCTCTAATCTAGTGAGCTTTCTCTAACTCCGTCTTGATCTAAGTACACATGAGTGTGTGGTTTCTCACTTGAAACTCTCAACCTTCATAGCCAAAACTGGACCAAGACTTAGTGGAGGACCTAGTGAGGTCAAAGGAGGCCATTTTAGCCCACAATTTCTTCTAGATAGTTATTTTTTAACTTAGGGCATAACATCTTAGTGCTTTAGAGCTCGACATTGGGCAGCTAGGAGGAGGATGGCATTGAAGACATCGCATAAACCAAGTTTTGCAGCGTAACATTTAGCATGGTGCTACATGTTATGGATGGCACAATGTTGGTGGGCTCCATAGGGATTTTAAATCCCCCCAAGTGGGCTATCAAACCCTAAAAGGTTTGAATTAATTCCCTCTCTAGTACTAATCACACAGAGAAAAATCCTAACTATCACCTGTCTAATAGCCATAGCCAAGAAGCTCAAGCTTTCTTCATTTTCACTTTAATCATCCTAGAAGTCACTAACAATGATTCTAATAACCAATCAACCATCTTTGGAGCTCATTGCAGGTCTGGAGGCTCAAAACTTAGAGCTTCTTGTCCCAAAGGTGACTCTTAAGCCAACATTCAATCGGACTCCAATACAAGCATTTCATCAAGCTTGGATACTAGTGTTTTTAAACACTACTGAGAAATTTATTGATCATTGCTTGTTGGTTAATCTGTGATATAAAGGTTTTTAGGTATTAAGCATATTCATTAAATTCTTAACTATTCTCATCTTTCTTGAGTAGAGTTGTAAGTGTTGAGATGACAAGCTCAATACATGTGGACATTGATGATGGACCGCCTGGTTAGATGGGTCTGCATGTCTGCACTTAGCACATCGGTGGTCATTATGACTCTTACATGGCCACTGACTCATTACTTATTATATTTAAGTTGTTACACCTATTTACAGCTGGCATAGTTATAGCGCTAGTCGACTAGTGTAGTCGGTTATCCATTGTTTGACTGAGTAGGCCACTTTCCTTGATGTTGTATCTTATCTATACTTTGTGTACATTGTGAAGTGTATGGAAGAAGAAGAAGAAATCAGAAAGAAAACGTTTTGGCCTCCATCTCGCTTCTTATCTCTTGAGTCAGCTTCTCCGTGTGCATTTTGTGTGTGTTCGGCGTAGCATCTTGAGCAACTCCCCCCACCACGTGATTCATGACATGATATCAGAGCCACACCATTGAGAGAGGCTGATTTTGAAGGTTGAAGTGAAGGAGAAGAAGCAAGGTTCGAGCAAGCAAGTCACGGGTAAGAAGCTCTCCCATTCTTCCACTCTCTCTCTTGGATAGTGCCTGTGGAGGCACCGGAAGCAGGGTCGAGCAAAAATCTCAGATTGCAGTGAGATTTGGTGTGCGCGAAGAGCACTGTGTATTCTGCAGATGAGCCCTTTAGGGTATTCCCGCAGTTATTTTGGGCATCTGAGGCCGTTTCAGGCCCCGTTTTAGAGCCGCAAGGTTACGGACAGCAGTTTCAGGATACACTGTGACTTCGACTGTATTGACCGAAAGCGGGTGCACAGGTTACAGATTTCAAATCTGTAAGTTCAAAGTTGTTTACCAACAAGTAAACACAAGGTTTATCTGCAAAGTGGTTTGCAGATTGTATGTATTGTTGAGCAGACAGTGAAGAAGGTTGTCTGGTGTATTGCTGTGCACTACAGGTTGAGGGTTGCAGAAGATTTTCTTGCTGTTGGTATTAATTTTGTGATAATGGCAGAGAACAGTGGAAGCCCCATCATTGAGAAGCTCGACAAGAACAACTACCCTTCATGGAAGTTCCGTGTCACGAACTTCCTTATTGGAAAATGCCTCTATGAGTTTGTTTCAGGTGAAGAAAAGGAACTGGAGGTGAGTGATGCTCCAACTGCAGAAGAGACAAAGGCACGGAAGGAATGGAATGCAAAAGATAAAAAGGTCATGTATTGGTTGTCTACAGTAATTGACAATAATATGCTGGGACACATTAGAAATGCAAAGAATTCATATGCAGCTTGGACCATACTTGAAAGTATGTTTTCTATAAATACAAAGGCACGAAAGATTCAACTCAAGCAAGAGTTGAATACATTGAAGAAAGGGAAGATGTCTATCAATGAGTATACACTTAAGATAAGGAGCATTGCAGATGCCCTGGCAACGATTGATGCAATGCCCGATGATGATGATTTGGTGTTGTCTACCTTAGGTGGACTTAACAATGAAAAGGCTTGGAAGTCTTTTGTAACTTTCGTATATGTCAGAAAGCCATTTCCAGATTTCGATGAATTGGTCTCCCTTACTGAAGAGATCAACATGCAGAGTGAGACATCTGAAAGAAGTGGTGAACAGGTCCAAGCTTTCTACTCCAGTTCAGGAAGGGGACGTGGCAGGTTCTCTTCAAGAGGCCGTGGTACAGGATGTGGTAGTGACAACCAGCAAAATAGATTGAATCAGCAATTTGGCGATATGCAGGTTTCAGGAGGTCGGGGTAACTTTAGAGGCAGGGGGAGCTTTAGAGGAAGAGGTGGATGGCAGAACAGAGGTTCTAACAACTCTGGTATTGTATGTCACTACTGTGGCAAAACAGGTCATATTGCAGCCCAATGTTATGCTAAGAAAGATGATATTCACAGTGGTAAGTTACAGCAAGGAAACTATGCATCGTCTTCACGACAGAATGAAGACAAAAATGAACGTCTGTTTGTTATGCAGCATATGATGAATGCTGTTACAAGAAAGGGAACACATGATGATGTTTGGTATATTGATTCAAGTGCATCCAATCATATGACCAGCCATGCAGAATGGTTTGGAGAGATACAGAATTTGCAAAATGCAGGTTATGTGCAGACGAGTGATGATTCATGCCACCCAATTTCACACATTGGAAAAGTTTCCTTGTCAATGCATGATGGTAAGACAAAGAGTCTTTCAAATGTATTACATGTGCCATCTATTACAAAGAACTTGGTGTCAGTCGGTCAGATGGTGGAGCAAGGGCTGCAAGTCAGATTTAATGCAAAGGACTGCTTTGTAGAAGACTTCAATGACAAGTGTAGGTTAGTTGCAAAGGGAAGTAGAGTTGGATGTATGTTTACTCTGGATGTTGGAATTCCTACCATGAATGCTGCTATGTATGCTAAAGGAAAAGGTGTTGTTGCAGATATTGAAATTTGGCACAAACGCATTGAACATGCAAATGTACAAAGGCTGAAATTAATGCAGTCCAAAGGGTTGGTTACAGGTTTGCCTACATTTAGAGTTGCAAAATTTCATAAGGTATGCTAAGTATGTCAGTTTGGTAAGCATGCAAGACAACCCTTTTCACATGATAGAGATGTAAGAAGAAATATTCTTGATGTTGTGCATATAGACATTTGGGGGCCTGCACAAAATGTATCTCTTGGAGGCAGTTCATACTTTGTCACATTCATTGATGATTGTTCTAGAAAGCTGTGGGTACATTTCATGAAGGAAAAGAGTGAAGCGTTTGAGCACTTTAGAACTTTTAAGGCTGCAGTTGAAAGAGAAACAGGCTTGAAAGTAAAGTGCTTGAGGTTAGATGGAGGGGGAGAGTACCTCTCGAATGAGTTTAGTGATTTTCTAAGGTCTCATGGGATAAAGAGACAGTTCACATGCAGGTATACCCCATAGCAAAATGGGGTTGCAGAAAGGAAAAACAAGCATATTGCAGAAGTTGCATGCACCTTGATGGTTGAAAAGAATATGCCTAAGCATTTTTGGTCTGAGGCTGTTCATACTGCTGTTTATATTATGAACAGAACTCCCACAGCTGCAGTTCATGGTATGACCCCCGAAGAATGTTTTACAAGTAAAAAGCCTGATGTCTCACACTTGAAAGTTTTTTGCTGCATTGCGTATGTTCATGTGCCAGATGAGTTGCGGAAGAAACTGGATCCAAAGGCTGAGAAGTGTGTCTTTATTGGATACTCTTTAGAGCAGAAAGGGTATCGCTGTTATAACCCTGTCACATGTAAGTTCAGAGTGAGCAGGGATGTCATCTTTGATGAAATGAGCAGTTGGTATGCATCTAGTGGTGATGCATTAGATGATGATGATGATCATGACACTCATGTGCAGGCCGAAAAGCAAGAATCACAGACTCTTAGTGGACCAGAGACATCATCTGGTAGTCCTTGGTCTGGGAGACTAAGGAGTAGCTCTACATCTTCAGGTGCATCTAGTAGCACTACAGGTAAAGACAAAGGAAAGAGTAAAGTGTCAGAAGGCATTGATGCAGTTCTTGATGGAGACTCCAGTGGCTCAGAGAGCTTGGATGATGAGCTTGGCATTCCTTCAGTGAGGACACCAGGTGTACAGAGAGCTCATAATAATGTAAAGGCTCCATTGAGTAATCCGGTGGTACAGAGATCTAGCAGGGTCAGATACCCTGTTAAAAGATTTGGTTTTGAAGGTTATGCAGCACACCATTATGCTTATATGGTGAAACTAGTTGAGGATGTTGAACCCACATGTTTTGAGGAGGCTGTTGGTCATGCTTATTGGGATGCAGCAATGGATAAGGAGATGGCTGCATTAGAGGCCAATAAGACTTGGAATCTAGTATCATTGCCAAAGGGAAAGAAAGCTATTGGATGTAAGTGGGTTTATAAGATTAGGCACAATGCAGATGGTTCTATTAGTAGGTACAAAGCTAGGCTAGTTGCAAAAGGCTATGCCCAGACATACGGCATAGATTATGATGAAACCTTCAGTCCAGTTGCTAAGATGGCAACTGTCAGATGTGTGATTGCTTTGGCAGCAGCCAAAGGTTGGAGGTTGCAGCAAATGGATGTGAAGAATGCCTTCTTGCATGGTGATTTGCAGGAAGAAGTGTATATGGATCAGCTAGCAGGTTATGAAGATTTAGAGCATCCCACATATGTGTGCAGGTTGAAGAAGGCGCTCTATGGGCTCAAGCAAGCACCTAGAGCATCGTCTGACAAGATCAGAGAGTATCTTGTCAATATTGGCTTTTATGTTTCTGATGCTGATCACTCACTTCATGTGAGAAAGGGAGATGCAGGTTTGGTCATCATAGTCATCTATGTGGATGACTTGATTATTACAGGTGATAGTGATAGTGGGATTGCTGAAGTCAAGGACTTTTTGAAGAAGAAGTTTGAGATGAAGGATTTAGGTGAGCTAAGGTACTTTTTTGGCATTGAGGTGATCAGATGTGATGATGGTATATGGCTGTCCCAAAGACAGTCTGGCTTGGATATGTTGTCCAAGTATGGTATGACAGCATGCAAACCACTTTCAGTCCCATTGGAGCAAAATGTAAACTGAGTGCTAATGTTGGGGATGACATAGAAAACCCTACTCAGGAGGATAGTGGGGAGTTTGATCTATATGACCATTACAAGTCCAGACTTGAGCTACGGTGTTGGTTTTGTGAGTCAGTTTATGCAAGCACCTAGAAAGCCACATTTGGATGCAGTCAGACGCATATTGAGATATGTGAAGTCCACATTACATTATGGACTTTTCTATGAGGCAGGTACAGATGTACAGGTGTTTGTATACACAGATGCAGATTGGGTTGGTAGTATGTCTGATAGAAGATCTACCAGCGGATACATGTTCTCTCTTGGTAGTGCAGCAGTTTCTTGGAGCAGCAAAAAGCAATCTACAGTTGCTTTGTCGAGTACAGAGGCTGAGTATAGAGGTGCTGCTGTTGCAGCATGTGAGGTAGTATGGCTACAAAAGTTAATGGTTGATTTGGATGTGCAGGTGGAAGGTCCAGTTGTCATTTATTGTGACAACATGAGCAATATATAGTTGGCTAGGAACCCTGTGTTCCATGCCAAGATAAAACATATTGAGGTACACTACCACTTTGTGAGAGAGAAGGTACTAGCAGGTGAGATTGACTTGGTGTATGTCACCACACAGGATCAGATAGCTGCCATCTTCACGAAGGCATTGGGTACAGAGAAGCTTCAAAATTTTCGAAGCCTACTTGGAGTTGCAGAGATGCAGTTGAGCTTGAGGGGGAGTGTTGAGATGACAAGCTCAACACATGCGGACATTGATGATAGACTGCCTGGTTAGATGGATCCACACGTCTACACTTAGCATGTCGGTGGTCATTATGACTCTTACATGGCCACTAACTCATTACTTATTATATTCAGGTTGTTACACCTATTTACAGCTGGCATAGTTATAGCACCAGTCGACTAGTTTAATCGGTTATGCATTGTTTGACTTAGTAGGCCACTTTCCTTTATGTTGTATCTTATCTATACTTTGTGTACATTGTAAAGTGTGTGGAAGAAGAAGAAGAAATCAGCAAGAAAACGTTTTGGCCTCCATCTCTCTTCTTGTCTCTTGAGTGAGCTTCTCCGTGTGCATTTTGTGTGTGTTCGGCGCAGCATCTTGAGCAAGTCCCCCTACCACGCGATTCATTATAGTAAGACTATGTGTCGGATTTAAACACATAGACCATTTCTATCTCTTTATCTAATCTTTTTTTTTTTAATACATCAGTTACTTTCAACTTGATACTTACTTTGTTTGAAACATCATTTCATTTTCTTTCACTCTTATTGCCTACCTTGTAAAAGATTAGACACAGCCATTGCCTTGTGCAATCAGTAAAACCTTTCTATCATGGCCTATGTTGATATAAAGCCTCAAATCTGCAAGTTTGATGGGAGAGACTTTCACCCATTGTAGGTATTAGTGAAATGTAAAATTATGGAAAGGGGTTATTAGGCCTTCATCAAAGGGACCAAAGCCATTAATCCATCTAGCCCTATAGATATCGAAGATGATGAAAGAGCCAAAGCCACAATAATGTTGCACGTGGATGAATCCTTAATCCACCACATTAATAAACTTCCAACTACAAAGGAGAAGTGAAACGAGCACGAGAAATTTATGGTACAAGAGGAAAGAACTCCAAAATCTTTCTCAAAATACAGTTCTTCAGCTTGGAATACAAATAAGGAGAAGACTTGGGAAAGTTCATTTCCCACATGAAGGGACTGATGGCCCAATTAGCTTCAGTCCAAGCTCTAGTTGTTGCTGAAGAAGATTCCATTGCCATATTTTAAAAGCTGTAAGAAAAGTCTTTTCAGCTCTTGTTACTACCCTAACAAATGTACCAAATTATACATTTGAAGGTGTCATTTAGACTTGTCTAGATGAGTAGAAAAGAAATCAAAAGGAAGGCAACACTAGCTCAACATCTACCTCAACAACCCATGATCAACTCTTAGTCCATACTATTTATACTAAATGTTTCTTTTGCAATAAAAAGGGACATATTGTAAGAAACTATTGGAGAAAATATCCCAACATGATGAAGTGCAACAAATATGAGCAGATAGGATATATCACTAGTAAATGTCCTAACTCCTCTGAAGCACCAAAAGAATTGAAGGCCAACTATGTCTCCAAAGCACTTAATCGCCGCTTTTTTGGATCTTTTGTATCATCTTTCCATAAACATCATTGTAACCTACTTTATAAAGGCATCCCACTTATTCATTGAGGGGGGAAACCATTCACATGATATGTAGTCCAATGCCACCTTGGCATTTGGGGGGGTGCTAGAAGTATAGCATGGGAACCTTGTGTAAGCAACGAAACAAGAGGAAAGCTGAGGACCTGTGAATGGACTAGAGGATAGGGAAAGCCCTAAACTTAGCTTCTAGTGGCTATATAAATAGCCCAAAGGTCACTCTCAAGTAGATAAGAAAGTGTACTTTAGTTGTAGTTGAGCAACTTACTAAGCAATATCTTTTTCTTATACTTGAGCTCTCTTCTCCCTCTTGTGCACACATCTTCATGTTGCCACTCTAATATTTTGACATATGTGTGGTGCATCTATAGCATACTCATTGAGTAGTAGGTGGGGATGAGAGAGAGAGAGAGAGGAAGTGATAGATACTAAGCTAAGAGTGAGGGAAAGTGAGAGGGTATATAAGTAAGTGAGATAGAGAGCATAGATGATTTTAGTGGCTATATGTCGCCAAATGGCTATACTTTTATTTTTTTGGATTTTTTTTCGAAACTCGAGTAGGTTGAGTTATAACTCCAAAATTTTTTATTCGCCAACATTTCTAAGGTATATCGAGATTTTGAAGGCTCTTTCGCCATTCCT
This sequence comes from Lygodium microphyllum, assembly GCF_053477565.2. Lineage (NCBI taxonomy): Eukaryota > Viridiplantae > Streptophyta > Polypodiopsida > Schizaeales > Lygodiaceae > Lygodium > Lygodium microphyllum. The sequence continues at coordinate 49,190,606 of NC_141150.1, forward strand.
GAGAAACAAATATTGAAAGAAATATATTAAATTCACCACAGTGTTTATAAGTTATGGGATATATACAGAAACATTTACCACACGTACATATGTACTCATACACATAGTACATACATAGACACATGTCACATACTACTTATCCTTGAACACAATATTAGTGAGTATGGGAATCTCCCAATGGGAATCTCCCAATTCCCATTTTTTGAATACTAAAAAGGTGGCACCTAGATAACATGCCCATAAGTTTCTCAAAACCATATGATGTGACCTATCATTGGAAAGCACTTGAAAAATGGAATCTATTAAAAGCTATAGAGTGCTCGATTTGAAGTTATAGTGTTCAAGTTACGACAAATCCAAAGATTTGACCATGTGTCCCAAACTTATGGGAAATTCCCATATTCCCCAATATCGTGTTCTCGCTCCTTCTTTACATACTCATACACATGACTCACACACATCATTCCGCACACACACATTACTCAACATTACATCTACTCTTGTATTCATACATACGTATACACAATTTGTAGAACCAAAATGTTTGAGGTACTCATGGTCCAATAACTTGAGCTAGCCAGATCTTTGAAGCATGTATCTTGAAAGTTGCAAAGCAAGACATAGCTCTACCTAAAATCCATAAATGCTAAGGGACTTCCCCTCTTCATAGACTTGATCACAAATAATACCTCCCCTTCAATGAATGGTTTATCCAAGAGCAAGCTAATTTCAGCAAGGTGCCAAGGACTCTCTCCATTTCCACATCCAAGATTTTAGTAACACACTAGAACCAATCAACAACACACCTGGGCTCAACTCCTAGGGATTCCACCTTATAGAACATGTAAGATACCACATGAGTTCAAAAGAAAGGGTATATTTATTATGCTGACTTACTGTTTTCTAAAAACAAAAGGGATTTATAAATGTGCTTAATGTAAATTCCCATTATGGGTATTTTTATTTGAAAATTCTTAGAGGCACAATTGGGGGGGGGATGTGCCTGAGATGTGTTTATTTGAGAGCCCCAAATAAAAGTCATGTCTCCTTTACCACCACTTTCTCTCTTGGTATACAAAGTGTTGGTTTATTTTCAAACCACTAGCATGTTTGCTTGGGATCTCCCTACTTCATAAGGAGCCTATGCCTCTTTCAACATCCACTGTTAGCTATTAGTTTGTACCTTTCTCATTCAAACCAAAGGCATATAGTCTATAAGAAAAAAACTAATGCTTTCTCTTTGTAAACTACTCAATGAAAACCCTCAAATAACATTGTACCTTCCCTCCAAAAAAAGACAAAAGAAAAAGCTATGCCTACAAAATTATACCATACGGTTTTGTTGAAATATACCTCACTTTTACCAATGGGTGGGTGCTTTCTCTTCTAATCACCTTATCATCCTCTACATGCTAAGACAACTTGCTTCAACCTATGAGGATACACCCTCCTCCATGATCTCTACAAGGATTTGAGACCTAATATCCTTCTCATAGCTAGATTTGGGAGGGCTACAATTGCATCTCAAGCCCCCTCAAGTCTTTGGGTCCTTGCTTTATCTTTTGATCTTATGCAGATGTGGAATATCAAGAGTATGCTTAATATATCAAAAGTATGCTTGAACTTCATGCTCAACCATAATTTTTAGAAGAATACAATATTTGAAAAGAAAAGAAAAGCATTCATCAGACACTCTTATGTTAGGCCACCAAATATGGATGCAATGAAAAAATTTAGCTAGCTTGGTCGTGTGTGTCTTGAATGGTACACAAGACATAGGGTTCATTAATTGAATTTTATCATAAAGAACTCCTCTCATCCCTAATGAAAAAAGAGAATAATCTTCACTCTATCATGTGTTCCAAACTCTTTGAATGAATTAGATTAGAAGCCCACTTTAATTTTGTGGAGATGAATTGTTTTGCAAAGGGAAGAGAGGGAGAGTGCGTTCGTATGTAATTTTGTGAAAATGTGTTATTTCGTGAAAGTGGAGCAAGAGAGAGAGAGAGAGAGAGAGAGAGAGAATAGAGTAGAGTAGATTAGTTTATTATCATCCACGGAAGGCCAAATTATGACCCATGGGACCTTTCTAGATATACAATGATTCTCCTCCCCCATGGTAGGAAATGGTAGCTACAGTGAAAGAACGATTTATGTAGCTGGTTCTCCCAAAAGCGTAACATGCAGGTGATGAGAGCCCCTAACTTCGATATAGGAGCAATAGTCAGAAACTGGTGAAGTGGCCCATGTAAAGGGATATCAAAGTCAGCCCGTATGTGTGTATATGCTGAGCATGTCATAATCATGTGCTCCTCTGATTCTACACTCTGTATTCCACACACTTTTCATAACTTTGTCTCTCTTGTTTGTCCACTCCATGCACATGTCTCGATCAATAAAGTGTGTGATCAAGTTCGAAGTCGTGAAATACTCCGTCTAAATACCACTAAGAGTGGGTTGGCTATGTATGGCTGCATATGTGCCTCTGCCTGCATGTAGGATTCCCAACATGAAGGATAGATATGCATACTGTAATAAGCAAGTTTGCCATTTTCTCCCTTGATTTGATGTTTTGCTTGATACACTCGTAAGAGGTGTGATTGAAATGGGTCCATGCATGTATCTTTTCGGATGATGCCATATCTAGATATCTATCCACTCCCCACCCTTTAAACCATTTTTGCATATCCAACACCCATCCTGTGGAAAGCACTTTACTTTTCCACATTTTTTGTAGGCGTATGCTAGCATTCCATGCCCGTTTGGGGAGCCTAATATCATCCATTTGACATACTCGAGTGGCATATCTCAGTATTCGGATCATAGCATGTACCTCAATTGGCTGACGACCAATTTTCAAAAGCATAAGTACATATGGTGTGGTGCTTTCGATGCCCAAATGTCTACGAATAAAAGCTTTTTGTAGCTTCTCAATGTCATTCCATGCAGATGAGGAGATGCTCCCCTCCACACTTCCACTCCATATAATCTCATTTGTAGAACATATGCATAAAAAATCATACAACGTAGTTTTCAGCATTTAGTATCTGTACAGTTGCAGTTGTTTTCAAAGTGATAATACTTGCTTTTCCCTATCGTTAATTGCTACTCCACATATGTTTGCCATGTATGGTCTAGAGGTATCTCAATCCCCAAGTATTTGAAAGTAGATACTATCCCTTTAGAGTGTCACGTGTAATGTACTTTTGGTGGAGTCTTTGATTGCTTGGTGCACACAGCCATTAGCTTTGTTTTTTATACATTTACCATCAAACCACTATCTTGACAAAATGGTTCAAGAATCCCCATGAACTGCTACATACGTTCCCCAGTATATGTAAAGAAGACCACATCATTTTGCATAAAGTAGGAGCAAGATGGCAAACATACCAATATGAAGGCTTTTGGCTTCCTCTTCATTCATACTTGTGAGAAGTATTTCCTCTACTTATCAATGCATAAACCAAATAATGTAGGGGACAGTGGAAAACCTTGTTTGACTCCCATATTACTCTCAAATACTTGTGACATCCCACTGCGACCTCTACGGCGGCACATCACTCCTTGATATGTCCTATAAATTAAATTCGCATGCATAGATCATTTGGGACCCCTAATTCTTGCATTTGTTACCATAAGCCAACCCTTGGTACGGTGTCAAAATCCTTCTTAAAATCCACAAAATAGCAATACAAGGTTGCTCCCTCAAGCCGACTCTCATCCATAAGCACACGTAAAGTAACCAAATGGTCTATGATGTTATGACCAGGGTGAAAACCTGCTTGTCCATAAGCTCGTTTGTTATTAATTTTTTGCCCATTTACTCAATTGCATTTGCAGGATAATGCTGAATAGCTTTGCCATGGTTGATCTGACCATAATCGTGTGGTATTTTGTGAGTAAATTGCAATCTCCTCCCTTATACAACAGTTGTATCCGATTCTCCTACCATTCTTGGGGAAAACCATATGCAAAAGCCTGATGTATCACATGCAACATAAACAGTCTCATCTCCTTTGTTGTCCATTTCAACATCTCCGCATTCAAGTGCAAAGTATCATATGCTTTTCCATTAGCCATCTTGTTGAGGGTTTCCTCCAATGTTTCTAAAGTGAACAGAGCACTAAATGGCTGTGTATGTACATCACATTTGATCGGTTTTACCCCTTTATGCATGTAAAGTTCCATAACATACAATAGCATGTCAGCATCTGTAAAAACCCGCATAACATTTCATCGTTTGGCTTTCAATTTTCTCCATGCTTTCCTTGGACATTTCTCAAACTCCCAAGCATCTTCACTTTCTTTGGCCGCTACATATCGTCGTCACTTTTTACGCATGAGAGCGTTATATCATTTTTCCACCTCACTTCGTTCTTGTCCCTTAGGGAGGATTTTTAGCTTTCTATGTGCAGCCTTACATTCATCATCAAACCATTTCTTGCATGGCAATCCTTTGACATTTTTGTGACTCCCCTTTGGTTTCCCAAAAATCTCTATAGCTGTATTTAACATTGCATCTCTCAAATCAGCCCATGTGCTCCTAGTAAGATTGCTCATAAGACTATCCAGGTGACCAGCATATGCTTATTTCTTGTGTGAGAGGTAGTCACAAATGTATGTGGTTTGAAGCTCTTAAAGGAATGCGAGTTAAGTTCATGTGCGAAGCACAACTGTACTCTCCTAGAATGTGACCTGTTGGAGCACTAATAGATTGTTGCATCTTATACATTCTTATCGAGAGAAAGGGAAAGTTAGGATGCACTTTGTAGGCAACATGGTTTATTGATGTATTTCATGCAATTGATCAATCATTCTTGCAATGCTTTGCATGGCATAGTTGCCATAAAGATTCATCATAGAGAAAATGTAAGCCAATGGGTTGGTGGTGGCTGGCCCTTCATATCAAGGTGAGGATTATCCTAGCTATCATGGCTTTTGACCACTATCCAATCGATGTAGTCTTCAAAATCACCTCCATTTCAACTCAAGGTATCCTTTCTAAAGAAACATAAATTCATTGAGTAAACTAAACAAGCTTTGGCTTAGGTTGGTTGAAGGAAAGTTGAACGTGTTCTTAGATTAGAAGGCTACATGTTTTTATCAAATTGCACTTTCAAAGAAAGATGGCAGAGATCAAATTGCATTTAGAAGAAAACATACGGTTGGTGTTTTTAGATGTAAAGAGTTTATTTTGTATGATATTGCTCTTAATCATAAAGATGCTATTCTCATGTGGCTCCTAGTAGAACATATTGAAGATTTTCTTATAGCTCAAGAGACGAATAAGATTGAAGGTTTGAAAATCCAATTAAAGGGAAGATGGTTGATAGAGGGAGATACCCCATCCCTCTCTTTTTTTCAATACTCTTAAGATCAAGTATAGAAAAGATATGACAATCATGATGGAAGAGGAGAATGGATGCTCTTGTTTTGATGGCCTTCACATGTTTTGTAGGCCTCTGCTGATGCTCTCCACAACTTGCTTAATCATAAGGGAAAGCTGGTTGTTAAGATAAAGAAGAGGGTGGATTTTAAGAGGAATGACAAAGCAATCATCTTGAAGTCAAAATACAACTAGAAGAACTTATACTCACAAACCTCTTAGAGAAGAAAAGGTAGGCTCTTAGATGTCTAGCAAGCTACCCCTCTACTAAACTGAATGTGTTCATATGGAAGATATTGGCTAGAAAGATACTAATGAAAGATGCACTTGCCGATTTTAGAAAGTTTTAGTACTATGCCTTGTTTGTTTTCGGCAGACATAAAACTATTCTACACTTGTTTTGGCAAATCCCAATGGCAAAGACATTGTAGACTAAACCAAAAAATCGGGTCTCCCAAAGCGGGTCTTAATGCTTCTACTAGCATGTGTCGATCACTTTTTCAAGGACAAGGGTGCCTTGGATGGCAAAACCCTCAAGCTTTGGAATGTTGTAAGAGTTGTGATTTTGAATCACACATGGTTTCGTAGAAACATGATTCCTATGTAAAAAGCTAGAGCCCCATAGGTGTAACTTTTGTTTAGATCATGCATATTTTGAAACCTTAGCCTTATTGAAAACCTTAGGCACTGCCCCATGCAACCCCCTCCCCCCCAACTACTGTAGTGAAATGTATGCCAAGATAGTAATGCAAATGGCTAAGATTTGTAACATCAAATGAATGTTGTGATTTGACCTTCAAGGCCACAATACACATCTCGTGGAGCCCAATCAATAGCATATTGTCCACATAAATAATGAGAATCAACAGAACATTTGCATTTATGTGGACAAAGAGCATGCTCTTAGTGTGAGTGACTAAAACCAAGAGCAATCAAATGAGTGTGCATGAGGTGTGCATCTTGTTATAGGTGCTTGTTTCAAACCATACGAGACCTTATGCAAACAACACCTTGCTCCTAGTATTTGAGATATCATTCAAGCTACTCTCCAAGAGCTAGGGTGATGGTTTTGGGGTAAAACCATAGGATATTTCTTGATGATGTAAATCTCTATTAATAAAAATCATATTGTTAAAAAAAAAGGCACTTAAGCCAATGGGGTTGTGGCGTAGCGGTTTGGGTGTGGGTCGAGTTATGGGGGTGTGTGAGTTCAAACCCTGCGCCCCACATCCCAAAGGCACAATTAAAAAATATCTATTTGCTTCAAAAAGGCACTTAAAGGAATTGCAATTTTCAAATGCAAAGCTCATTGCATTTCCATTCCCTCACACAACAAAAAATTTAAGCAAAAATGTCATAAACCTTGAGATTGCACAAGATTGTGTGCATCTTTGTTGGCATGTGTGTGTGTGGGGCATCATGAGCTAGCACTGTGCCCCCTACATCTAATCCTCCCTCACAATGCTCATCCAGTAGGAGCGAACCAAGCCCCAGCATTCAGCTAGCCCACAAGCAGGGTGCAAACCCCCCCCCACAACAAAGATGAGGATGACAAGAATGCTTCCGCGATGAAGATTGACTTCAAAGCTACTTACCTCAGATCTCAGCTGCTTCAAAAGGACCCTAGCCGCCTCAACTAGAAGCAACCTATCCAATCTTGTCATCTTGGGTCTCGTGCTTCTCAATGTCCTCATCCTCATCATCATTTCCAACCACGGTGACTCCTTAGCCCTCCTCTGTGTCTACTCAGGCCCTAAGAGTGCTGAGAAGAATCCATACCCTGAAGTAGACTTCAAGAGGGTGCACAAAGTGGTAGATATTGAGAAATTCCATGTTGTCAAGGTAGACAAATGGAGTGTGGTAACAACCTCTGACTCTTTCACTGATCAAGTTCAGGCTATGGTGAAAATGCAGGGATGGCAAGTTATTGCCGTTGGAGATACAGACACACCAAGTGATTGGGAAGTGAGAGGAGTCATTTTCTTGGAAGTTGAGCAGCAAGCAGCTCTTGGTTATAGGATCCTTGCCCACCTTCCATATGTTTCATATGTGAGGAAGAATGTTGGATATTTATTTGCAATCTAGCATGGTGCAAGGTGATCTATGATGCAGATGAGAATGCATTCGTAATAGGGGGGATCCGAGCAATGACTTTGACTTGGAGCTATCTAATAAGAGGAGCAATAATTTATTGAAGTATTTGTCATTTCATAACAGAACAATTTTCAACCCTTACATTCACTTTGGCCAAAGATCTGTTTGGCCTAGGGGCTTCCCTCTGGAATCTATAAGCAACATAAATGCAGAGATTTCTTATGGATATGTGCCAAGTGGAAAACAGTCTATTCTCAGCAAGGATTAGCCAATCGTTTCCTTAACTTTGAAGCTATTTTTTATAATACTCAAAAATCAGAATCTAAGTTGTTTGATATCAAGTTTGATACACATGCCCTTCCTGTTGCACTTCCATAGGATATGATGGCTCCCATTAATCATCTCAATACATTGTTCCATTCTCAGACTTTCTAGGTGCTCATTCTTCCTCTATCAGTAAATCTTGGAGTTTCAGACATAATGAGGGGATATTGGATGCAAAGACTCTTATGGGAGATTGGGGGTTATATGACACTATATCCACCATCAATTGACTGGCAAGATACCTTGAAGCCACATTTCTTTGAAGATGAGAAGGAATTACATGACAATGTTGACATGCTGGCTGACTTTTTGGTCTCTTGGAGATCAAAGAAGGCAACCTTCTTTAAATGAGTTGATGATCTAAGCTATTCTATGGCTCAATAACGTTTTTGGATAGCTCAAGATGTGGATTATATTGTGGCTTGGCTTCAGGATCTTGTTTCAGTGGGGTGCACCCAACCAAGAATGTTCACTCTTGAAATTGACAAGGGGAAAGCTCGAATAGATCAGTCAGTACGTTGGGAGTTCCTACCTCTAGCACTCCCCTCCACACACCTTGGTTTGGTTGAAGCTTCAAGAGTAGGCTTTGAAGTTGGAAATTTTCTCAGATGGAGAAAGTTTTACGGGGATGTTGTCTTAATCACGTTCTATGATTCGCCAGTCAATAAAATAGCACTTGGATGGAGAATGCTTTATGGCAGAATTTTCAACACTGTGGTTATAATTTTGGAACAAAGTGATCCAGCTTTTGGAGTTGAAGCAGCTGAAGTATGGCAAGCATACAAGTTAGTGAAAGAAATACTCTTTTACCTCAATGTGGATATACATGCTAAACGTTATCAGTACATTCAAATAACTTGTGTTTGTAGTTTATATCATTTGTTTGTGAAGGTCTAGCCCATAAACAAAATCTTTCCTTGATGCCTTGGGAGCATTTTTACTTCACAGGTTTATGAATGACATAATTATTGAGAAATGAAGCTATTGTCCTAGGGGGTGCCTTGTCTTTGGGCTTCTTTAGTCCATCTTGTATCGATAGAGTTTTTCACAACTAAATCATTGAAAGTAGTAGGTTCTATTTATATGTTGCAGTGTTAATGCTTCTAAAACAAACTAGGACGCCTTCAAAGACATGCTATGCATTAGCAATTGAAAGCAAATGAAACTCAAAATAGGAAAGGATGTCTAAAGCGGCCCATTTTTTGACACTAGCTTCATTATACAAATTGCCAAAGAGTGGAGTGATAGAAGCTTGCTTTGATGACGTTGAATATAGGACAATTAGAGGAGAACGACTTTATTACCACACAGAGTTGTTGACCCATGACTCATGCAAGCATGCTTGGATGATGTTATAGATGAGGAAAAAAACCCCATTAGTCACACTCTTGCCATTATGAAAGCGTGCCAATACATCTTCAAGTCTTGTGAAAATGATGAGACCTAGAGACAAAAGTGCTTCAAGAACTATCGAATAGGCCCTTCTTTAAACTTTTACCTCTGTTGTGATTGCCAAATTTTGTAGAACCAATTATTAGCATTCAACTCTTTGCGCACCAAGGGATTAATATCAATTGAAATACATGATCTATATATCCCAAACATTCCCTCTAGATGTTGTTGTCACAATGCCAATATCAAGTAGCTAGTTGGATGGATGATTCTAGTTTTTTATGCACATCGGAGTTTTGTTTGTTAACCATCACTTTTTCTTTTGTAGATGACTTTCTTAGATCTTTGACTGCTATCCAAAAGTAGAGGGGTTCCTGTTTATTAAAGATCATGTTATTTTGAATTATTGGAACTTACTGCAAACCAATAAAACTAAATTCTGGAATTTTCAGAAGGTTAGTTTGTCAACTTTTTGCCTTGAAAATTAACTCCTTTGTAAATTTGACTTTAAAAAGATCATGTTTTTTTTTTTAAATTTCATTTAATGTAGATATTATGTGAAGATCAATATTTTGGTGTGGGGTCCAGGCTATTGTACAGTATATAGATGGAATTGTTTCATTAAGCCTTTTTTGAAATTCCAATGGTTAAGACACGTAGCGTTGGTAGCTGCTGTTCACAAGATGCTGTAATGTTGAAACAAGCTTCTGATCAACCTGTTGCTCTCTTTGAACTATCAGCACATTGTCTAGTGAAAATGGCATTGTAGAGATTATTCAAACTGATTTGAACGGCCAACAAAGAAATTGTAATTGATATATCCACTTGAGTCAGGTTGTTCCTTTCTAGTTTATTGCTGCAAGAATTATCCTAAAAGCATGCTAAAAATAGGCATCATCTTCTCTGAATAGGAGGAATCCTGCCTATCTTGCAGATCTGAATAGGATGCTTGGGGTGACCATGAGCTTCTGTATAATGCATTCCCTTCAATTCTTAGATATGCCTACTACTGTATTGTAGATGATATCAAAAACTCAAAGAGATATTCATTATCTGTAGATTCTGAAGTTTGAAGGTATGGTCAACAAAGACACTTAGGGTCTTCATCAAGAAAATATCCTTACACCTTTGAACATAATCAGATGTTTTGTCCTAGACCATTTGATTTTATGCTAAGGAATCAGAGGAATAGGTAGTGAGCTTGTTGTAAGTTAACATTCATGTTACATGATGCATTTAAGTAGCTTGATTGGAGAAAAGGATTTGTATAGTTGGCCTTATAGGTTTAGGAGTAGCATCAACACCCGAAGGATATTAGATCAGCCCACTCACTATCATTCCAAACTTACTGTCATTCTAGGCTTAACTTGGAGCAATTTTTTTGAGCTTTACAACTTCACCAGCTACAAACAAGCTAGCAATGGAAGTTTCATCTTGAAGACCAATTTGAACTCCACCACACATGTAATGTGCTACTAGTACCATAGGTATCAGATACTTGTCACTACTCTACTGGCTTCATTTGGTCTTTGCAAGCAGCCTTACCCATAGCTTGCAACATTAGAAGAAACAAATGATGATTGCAACATCAATCTCATCATTGCTACTTTGAAGGCCTTCAATAATCTATTCACGATTCAGACTTGTAAAATTTTCTTCCTTCTTATGGTTGCTTTCTCATGGAAGTCCTAGAATGGGCACTAGGTTAGGCTAAGTCATCACTTAAAGCATCTGATTTTCAAGTCCCTTTGTGCTGATTTGGATTTGAACACTATTTCTCTCTTCTTGGTATCTAAAGACTATTAAGGAAAAAATGATCAATGTACTCCTGTTTGGTCTCTAGAAATTGTCAAAGAAAAGTTTGTTCCCCACCCTATGCATAGCAATGTCCCAGGAATACACAAATCTCGGAGCACACATTAAGGTGGACAAAATTGAGTCCGTGGCAAGATAGTAGCCTTGTCATTCCTAACAAGCCTTCTAATAACTAGATCATTAGTAGTTGTAACCTTGAAAAAGTTCCTATTTTTGAATTGCCCCAAATGCTGCTCACTCTTTGGAGTTACACGGTCATAAGTCTTATTATAATATTCAAGGTCACCACACATGAGAAGGTCCTCTGGCTCTTCAACATTGAATCTTAGCTTGGTGAATGTGGTAAAAGGGACCTAATCTAACATAGTCCATTCAGGCTGAATGTCAATAGAACTGCGAAAGATAGCCACCCTCAAGGCACTGCGTATTCCGGATCTAATTGTAGAGTCGATTGTGGCAAATTTTCTCTTTCTCAAGCTCATGCTTTCCGGAGAGTTAAAAACTATAGAGCTATCTTGAAGCTTAATATAGCAGCAACAAGATGAGCTGCTTAAGTGTGCAAACCCTATACTTCTTTATGTTGAGCTAAAGAAGGAGACTAAAATCCAACACTTACTTTTTTGGCCATGTTAGGCCTCTTAAATGATCGAAGCATAAAGAAACTTGTAGAGCAGATAACAAAAGATCCTGTTGTCAACAATATGGCCAAATAGATGCCACGCAGTGTTCAAATTGCTGGTTCAAGTGGTATCCCTCAGCTAGACACACAGTAGTACATCCATGCAATGCAACAAGTAATGCAAAATCCTCAATTTATGACCATGACTGAGAAACTTCAAGCCTATTATGGAGGAGATTGAGACAGGGAAACCTGCAGTCATGATGAGATATTAGAATTATCCGAAAGTGTTGAGCAAATTGGATGATGCTATGGGCTTTGCAGTCCTAGGAAGAATGTCATTTGATGATGGTCATGGAAAAATTCAAGATGATTTATCAACAGAATCGTCCAGGGAAACTTTGTGGAACATCCTTCCTGATGACATTCAAATTGCCAAAGTCTTAACGTCCTCAACAATGGTTGCGAGACCTTTCTTGTGAGCAGTGATCTAACACTAAGTTACCTCCTAGATCAAGACATTGCTAAATTAGAGCTAGCAGAACCAAAGAAAATTGTCTAATCAAACAAGATAAACCCCATGTTTTCGTCACTCTCTTCCTTTGGTTCTTGATCAAGACATTGCTAAGTTAGAGCTAGCAGAACCAAAGAAAATTGTCTAATCAAACAAGATAAACCCCATGTTTTCGTCACTCTCTTCCTTTGGTTCTTCCTTTTTACATCCGCAGGAGCAAGTGCAGCTGCACCACCACCACCTCCTGACACAAGGACAGCACCATCAATGGCAACAGAAGCTCCACCACCACTAGAGCCAACATTTGTAATTACACGTTTAATCATGAAATCCTTTCACTGAGACTTAAGAAGTTATTGAGTTATTTCTTAAAATTCACGCTCTCTAGTGTGAGCTCTTTTGTGCTGCCATGGATTAGGCCATGGCTTTTGTGGATCAGCTGAATCATTTTGATGTGGAGCTATTTTTCGATCACGTCAACAATGCAGTAACCTCTCCATCCTCTTCCGAGAGAGAGAGAGAGAGAGAGAGAGAGAGAGAGAGAGAGAGAGAGAGAGAGAGAGAGAGAGAGAGAGAGAGAGAGAGAGAGAGAGAGAGAGAGAGAGAGAGAGAGAGAGAGAGAGAGAGAGAGAGAGAGAGAGAGAGAGAGAGAGAGAGAGAGAGAGAGAGACAGAGACCGCTTTAAGGAAAAGAAACAGAAGAATTCTCAGAATCGTTTATTTGTTCTGTAGGCCTATGAAATTTTCAAGGACTCCTTTGACACCCTTAAAGAGTAGGTCCATAGAAGCTCTCTATTACTACATTTATGTAACGAATGTTTTTACTTGCATACATGAAGTTCACATGCAAATCATGAGATGTCTGACAAGGCACTTGTGCGAATGCAAAAATGTGTCGCTCTTACTTGGCAATCCTAGCGAAGATATGATGAAGGCCACTACCAGGGTCAGTATGACCTTCACTTTTGCATGATATGCTCTACCTTTGATGGGGATTATGTTAGTTTCTAAAAGTTTCTTTGCATTCTTATCATATGAAACTCTGTGTGGTGCATCATGGGTTGCAGACATGGGTCTAAAAGAGCATTGCAAACAGGTGTTGCTAGCTCCTAGGCTCGAGGGTGAGCTTGTTTGGCTCCATAGTTGGGAGATAATTCTGATGTCCAATCCCTTTTGTGTTGAGTTTGGCTTACGTCATGTTTTTCTCTTTTTGGTCTTTGTTTTGCTCTTCATGTTTTTCTCTTTGCCCTTTCTGCTCTTCTTTTTGCTCTTTTTTCTTTTTTCTTTGCTCTTTTTGTACTTCCTCCATGATATGTTCAAATCACCCTTAGCCAAAGGCATAGACTTCTTGTTAGATCAAAATGCAATTGTTTTACCTAACACACGAAATTTGCTCTGAAGGGTTTTTCTCAAGGTCGATCGGAAGATAGAGTTGAAGTAGATGAAATCTAAATATTGAAACGTTTGGATCTAGAATATGCATTCTACTTGGATTCTTCTCTCTAGAGTACATTAACTATCCTGGCTAGTTATTTGCCTAGTTTCTAGATCCAACCATTGTAGTTAATGTGGATCTATTTATTTGTTATTGATGGGCACTTAGATTAGTAGTGTTTATGGGCTGAATAATTGAGGGTTTTAAAAAAAGAGTCCTATGACTCCGCAAGGTGATTTACTATAGGTTCTCTGTCCATTCGAGGGTATCATCACTGCTAGTGACGTTTCTTTGGTGCCTATTAGTGATGTTGGTACCTTGCCTCTATTGTCTGACCATTCATTGAGCTCTGTTTTTGAGGCCCTACATGTTCTTGACTTGGGCTTCTCTCTTCTCTCAATTCATGGTCTTCCTACTCTCAGGACTTGTATTGTCTACATCGAGATAGCCGTCTTTGTTCCCGATTCTTCTATACGATCCACTTTTGCGATAGGTTGGTAGGAGAGGGGGCTACAAGACCTCAAGTTAGTCTAAAATGTCTCTATCAAATCATATGCCACATGCAATAATTTACATCCATTAGATTCAGTCTGATCCTGTCCAAAAAACTGTCCTACAGGACCACCCTATAGAAAACTGCTCATATCTTTTGAACCATAACTCAGATTGCCAAGCTTTAAGAAGAAAAAATGTAGCCCCACTTGTGATATACAACTAATATGAAGACACTTGCACCAAATTTTGAAGATTTCAGTCCCTAAAATTTTTTGTGCAACCTACAACTGTTCATTATAGCATGTAGTCCTAGTTAGACATCAACCTTCGTGACTTTGTATCTCCTACATATACAAACTCGGATGCTAACCAAACTTTGTAGGAACCTTATCAAGGTATAAAATCCCATTTTGGATGTGTCGGTACAACATTAATCCTCTCCCAATTAAATAAAGTTTAGACATCTTTAGTTCTGCCTTGCCCTTGTCCACTGTAATCTCCTAATTGGTTAAACATCCATTGGATAGTTGACCAAGAAGGAACACATACATGCAAGACATCCCATTTGGCTTTAAATAACTTGAATATCGCATGGAATATTCCAATATCAAAGATCCACATCATTAACCTATGGTCGATCACATTCGACATACAAATATGGATTGAAGTCTGCTTCCATACACCCCCTCTCCCAAAGGGGGTTGGTTCATTGGATGCTACACATCCTTAATCTAGGCATGTTAGGTTTTGGAGAACTTGCTAATTAGGTAGAGAGGGTGTAGGAGGGTGGCTCGCCTTAACTATAGCCTACTGACTAATTGGCCTCATCGAATTATAGTCCCTTTTTGTATTGTAATCCACAATCAGCCCCTTTAGTAACCTCAACATCTGTCGTTTTCATCAACGACTTCTTTCCCTACATCACCCATCAAATTCTATCTAAAAACATTAGGAAAGTCTTGCAGATTTTGGTGCCAGCAAGTGAAGCAGTTTACATATCAATCAGTATTGTGAATTTTCTTATTTGTTTGGTGGCTAGACAAGTAAGGCAGTGTACATGTATTAGACCTCGAACTCTCATTGTGACCAATTCTAGACCTTTTTCTGATTGAACAGTGGTCCTGTTTGCCCTCTTCAAAGAACTTTGGACTGCATCTTTACATAAGTTGTTTTCATAGAATCCTTTTGTTTCAATTGTATAGGTATCATCTCTAATCCTACAAATAGGAGTTTTCTCTAGTAGTCCACCAGTGAAGTAGAGAATCATGGCTTGGACAAGAGAGGAAGATGCATGCTTCTAGCCCACCCAATGACACCCTAATCTCAGGTAGCACCACAACTGTCAGTAGTAAGAAATAGAACGAAATAGGCTTCCCCTTTGTCAAGCAACAACCCTAGGTGCTTCATTGAGTAGTAAGGAAGGTATATGGGGCTTAATGAGCACAATCCAAGCATCAAAGGGATGAAAACATACTGTTGTTTCTAGGGTGAATTGCGCCAAGACTTGAGGTTGCATGGTTGGGGAAAGGGTGTATCTTCATCTACCTTGTCATCATTGTCTTTCTTTTGTTAAGTCCTCCACTGCATACTCTTATATATCTCTTCTCTTAAAGACTTTGAACCTTTTCCATGCTGTGGGTATCCTCAAGTCAGTCCTATCCACTTGTGCTAAAGTATATGTCATATACAATGCTTTACATCCTTTAAATTCAACCTCTTTGTGCCTGAAAAACCATCCTACATTACAGGACCACATTGTAGAAAAATGCCCATATCTTTTGATTTGTAACTTGGATCGCTGAGGTTTCTTATGCAAAGTTGTAGCCTTGATTTTGATCTACAACTCTTGTGAAGAAATCAGAACTAAATTTCAAAGATTTTAGACCCTAAAATTTTTTGCACAGCTTGCAATTGTCTTTTACTACACACAGACTTGGCCAAACATCGACCTTCTTGTCCTTGTAACTTTCGCATACCAACTTGGATGACAACCAAACTTGGTAGGCCTCTCCTTAGGTATAGAAGCCCATCGTAGAAGTTTCGGCCACCATAAATCCTAGATGACATAGAACAATTTTCAAGATCTTCAATTCTTCTCCAACCTGACTACTATAGTAACCTACAGTTTTATCCCTCCTCCTAGATCAAACGGCCATTGGATAATCAACCAATAAGGCATGCATACATCCCATACATTTGATTTTGGTCTAAAAAACCTATATATCATACTAACAAACACATGGAGTCTGCTAGGATTGAAAACTTGCTTCATCATTCTACATATGTCACCCTCTTGAAGACAATCACTTGAATATTCTATCAGTCCTTTTTCAGGTTGGTGAAACTCTTGAAATCCATAGATAAGTATGTATACATCTCCTTGTTTTAGCATCCATGTCTAAAATACAAGTCGAGTATCATCACCCCCTCTAGCTTTGCAATCCATAGCATATCTCTCTATGATTAATTTGGGGAAAACACCTATGAAAGTATCTTTGTCTTGTACAAGCAACATTGTCACAATGTCTTCTTTACACTCCTCTCTAACTTTTGCATCTTGCATATGAACACCCTCAATCAAAATGTCCAGTTCTTTTGTATAATTGTGAGTCCATACCATCTACATGCACTTTAACTTTCATCTACATTCTCAAGTATTTTAGTATTAATACTCTTGGTCAAGGTATCATTAGCATGCTCTTTCAGTGTCTCTTTTGCATTCATTGTTGATATAGCTTCGATCTTTCTAAACATTGCATCAATAGTGAGCATATTCTCCTCAAAGCATTGTCTCTTTGCAAGAAGAAAGATCTCCCCATTCCCGATCTTCAATTTGACTAATGTCTTTGCTGAAAAATATTTTTTGGATTTCTCAAAATTCGGATGCTTGGCAACACTCTTCATTTGCTCATCATTGTTAGGAGGTAATGACCCTACATCTGGTTTCACTTTCTTGTCAATTGTTTTGTACTTGGTTTGAACCTTGGCTTCACTCTTTTTCTCTTGTAAACCCAACTTTTGCTGCAAATAGGGAGTAACCAACTCTCTCAGTTGAAATAAATCAGTCATATTCTCTTTGGATTGCATATAAATAGCCCCAAACTTTGTATGCTGATATGAATCAGCATAAAACTCTTTTGGCTGAAATAACTCAGCCTCCTCTAACTCTGTTGGCTAATAATTCATCCCTCTTCTCTATTTACTGAAATACATAAGCAAATAACTCTTTTTGTTGAGAAAACTTAGTACCCAACTCTCTTTGTTGCATAAAATCAACAATCTCATGGTACATATCTAGAGAATGTACTTGCACAAAATTGAAACCACTTTGCACCTCTGTTTTCAACATATCTTCAATCTCTGTAATAGTATTCGTATAAGACAGTCCATCATACATCCCATCAATGCACTCCTCATCCTGCAATAAACTTGCTCTTCTCAACTCTTTTTCCTTTCTTCATGCATATTGCTTGGCAGCTCTAGACATCTTTGCAACTTTGTGAAAACAAACAGAACTCTCAATTGAAAGATCAATAAATATTGAAGAAAAAGCATCGTTGCTAGGAGGCGAGAGCAATTCTCTCCTTATACCACTGTTATCTTGTAGGACAATGGAACCTAGTGAAATTTTGGCTTTTTTGCAGGTAGAGGAGAGTCCCACAATGTATCTTTGTTTCTTTGGTGATTTACACAGACTGTCATAAATTGCTCAGCTCTTTTCCCATCTTTGCTTCAGATCCACATACATGTAGATCCATCATCTATAACCTTTGCTTCCATATGTGCTTCATGATAAAGGGCTAGCCCAAAATGACATCATAAGAATATGAATCCTACATTAAGAAATGACAATCACCCTGAGCATTCCCTATGGACACTCTCATATTTGGACATGTTGCATATAGCTCTCTTGTAGTATTATTGGTGGCTCTCATTTTTCAACCATGTTCTACATCTATAAGCCACTTCCTGCTCCCATACAAATGGCAAACTATAACATTTTTCAGCTGTGATCTAACAAGGCAACACATGGTGTCTCCATCTCTCCAATCTTAAGCAATGTCTTAGTGGTTGCTCGTGCCTAATGACTTTTAGAAAAATGCATGCATGTAATCATTACAGGTGCATGAGCCTCTGCATAGTGCACTGGTTCTATACTCTTCACAATGTTTGGATATACTGCAACACTCTTAATAAGAATTTCATTATCACTCTCCTTAGTCAGCTCCTCAATTGTGATACCCTGTATGACAAACTCTTCTATAATCTGAATCACATGTTTCTTTCTCTTTATGATGTCTATAATTTCCTCATGAAACTCTCTCTTTACAATTCCCAAAATCTCTCCTAAGGTGAATTCAATATTGCTATTCAAGATTCTCTCCTTCAACACACTTTTAAGATCTATTATGGACTCAACATCTGAAGCAAGCTTGTAACCTGGTTGTTTCTTTGGTCTAGCATCTTGTTTCTTCTACTTCTTTTGTGTATCCTCTCCATTCTATTCAAGTCGTGGTCTTGAAGGCGGTGCCGTAGGCTCACCCCCTCTAGTCTTCTTGAAAGTGCTAAGACCATTATCATCCCTTTTTCACTTTTCCTCAACAATCACTTATGTACCTACGGTCTTTGATAAATAGGTATAAACTGAGTATTTATCAATTAGAGATCCCCACCCAATCTCTGTTGGGATGCTCTTTCTTGCACCAGATAAATTTGCTTGCTACACTTTGTCCTTATTTATAGAAATTTGCTTGCTACACTTTGTCCTTATTTATAGTCTGTAAAGCAAAAGTCCATAACTTTGACTCGCACTTTGGTTTCTTTTCAATCTGAACACCTTAAGCCGAAGCATCTCTTGTGGCTACATAATATGTCCGAGTAGTCATATCCTCAAAAACCTTCTTCATTCCAGCCTTACCAAAATTTATAGCAATATACTTATCAGTCTTGGTTGCACAGATCTTTCCATCCAGCTAGAAAATAAAAAAATTTCACATAACATTCTTAAATGATTCACAATCTTTGTATTCCTAGTTAGGGCTATCACACCATATGCATCTACACACAAAATTATTCCTAGGTGGAGCCTGTGAATTACCAGTTTTCCCAGAATCTTCATACTTAGCCAATTTAATATGCAAATCCTCCATAGTTTCTCACTAGCTTATCAATGATCCTCTTTCCTTGATAGTTTAAACCTTTCATTACTTTCTTATTTTCATTAAAAATATTCGCCAACCAATTATAGGATATCTTTGGTTTAGAGAACAAATCGCCACACTTTTGAATGTCTAAAATAAAAGTTTTTCCACATATTATAAACATGGAAAGTATACATTGGCTCTTAAAATCATCTATGAGAGAGAGAGAGAGAGAGAGAGAGAGAGAGAGAGAGAGAGAGAGAGAGAGAGAGAGAGAGAGAGAGAGAGAGAGAGAGCAAATGTGTAAGAGGGTGAGATAGAAGAAGCTTTTTAAAAAAAAGTTAGCATTGCTTAAGCAAGGCTTAAATCTAGACATTGCTTAATTGACCCTTTTCATCATATAAGCAAGCAATGCACACAAATGACACCTCTAGTGATGCGTTTGGATATTGTTTATGTGACAAAACATATCATTGCTACAACCGATGAATCATACTAGGAATAATCCATTATGCCATCAGATGGTTGTGATTGCATCTGTTTGTAATAGAGATGCAAAGTATAATTACATGGTAGAAACAAGGCTATTGAGTAGATTAAACTCCTACTTATGAGGGTAAAATAAAAAAAGGTTCACACTAACCAATGTTTAGAAGTAGCCATAAAAATCTAAATAAACAAAACTAAATGATCTAATTTAGGTGCTTAGAGATCCCACAATTCTCATGAATAGACGAATACAAGTTCTATCAAATGGATAGCTCTAAAGTATACGTCCAAATGTGAGATTTGCAACTCCAAAATAAATAATGGAAAGTGGAGGACCATATTTACGGGAAAGAGACAAACTAATACTTTTGATAAAGACATATATGTGTATGTACCAAATATGTGAGTTGCTAACATGTCAACCTTCTTAGGTACCTATATGCAAAGATGCATAGATGTTGCCATGCAACCAAGTTAACCTCCCAATGTGGAGGGAGGATCATGCTCAACCATGATGATTGTCGCACACATGGAGAAAAAACCATGAGTGAGGTCCATAAGAGAACTAGTTGTCCTCTAATTTATTGTGTGCATCTATTAGCCTTATGGTAGCTCAACTTACACAATCACCTCTTCATAAGCTATTATAGGGGTGTCAACAAAACAAGTGAAACATCACTTGAGTTATCAATAGTAGATGAAATATTAAGCTAGTCTTAAGTGTGTGTTTCCTTGCCAACAAGAAGTTGTGTTTGGTAAAAAACAACCTAGCATATCATTGATGGGGCTAAAGAGCTGAGTGGCCAAATTCAGGAGCTTCTAGGTACAAGCAATAGACCTAAGGTGAGTCAGTATTATTATAGTTGGGAGATAGCTAAAGCACATTACTATAGAGGACCATGACTCTACTAAAGGGAACCCAAACAATGGTGGAGGGCCCTATGCAGGGAGCTAAATTGATGGATTTGAGAAAGGTCAAGCATTTCCAACCACTAGAGAGCCCCCAAGTGTGTTCAATACATCAATATCTTGCATGGTCTGGAAGAGTTGGTAGTTTCTCATAATTCACCACATGAAATGGTAGAATGAGCACGACAACAAAGAAACTCGTGCAAAATAGACGTTCATCTCTCTCTCTCTCTCTCTCTCTCTCTCTCTCTCTCTCTCTCTCTCTCTCTCTCTCTCTCTCCTTGGACTATAACTTGATATTTTATTTCCTCTTCCTAAAGAACTTTCCTTGTACCTCAAGGAAAGATGAAGAGTGCAAAGTCAAGCAAAAATGTCCAATTCAAAACTTTTATTTCATCTTTGCAAACAAAATATTTACTTGTAGCTCAAAGAAAGATTCGGAGTTCAAAGTTGGGCAAAAACCTCCTATTAGAATTTTGCAGATTCATGAAGAGAAATCAACCAGCATCATTAAGAATGATGAATGGATTAGGAAAAAGAGGTTGAGCTCCGATACCAATTGTTGGCACAATATGGATTGAGTGAAGGGATAAAGATTAATGACGAAGGATACTAAGAAATAAATATAACAATATTAGGCATAATATACCTAACAAAAAGTGGGGATACAATGGACTATAAACTCGATATAGATCACAAAGATTAAAGCTATCACAGTTGAGAACATCCACTTTTAAGATATCCATATTGGTTGTTCCTATTTTCAAAGGCAATTATGTTAGTGGTCGTTCACACGGGAGACCACTTTATTTAGTGCCACATAATTAGACCATTTGGAGAACATTCCCACACATACAAGACTCCATTGCTTTGATATTCCCATCATATTACTTTTACTAGTGTGTAAAAGTGTATTTGTTATGCATTTTCTTACTTGTGTATTATGTTTAAACCCATGTTTTGCAAGTGAGACTGAAATTTTCTACTCACAAAATTCATGAATGACAATTTGACTATATTTTGAAATATTGCTATTAGAAAGAAGTGTAAAAGTATAAATTTAAAAAAACCTATTTACCAAGTCTAGTAAGTGTTTTGTGGGAATGAAATCTACTTGATAGATAGATTATAACCATGCTGAAAAATAATTAATTTAGTAGAACTATACTAGACTTGCTAATTTCAATATCGGGAAATTACTCTATGGTTATAATGGCTTCATTATATGGTAAATTGATCTATCTATTGGAAAGACTGCATTGTACCATATGAAAATAATGAAGTATATAGAAAAGTCGCTTGATTTACTAAGTTATATGTAGGATTCTTTTTTGATCTAGAGTTTCTTGTGACTTAGCGATATTATGCGCTCTGAGCTAAGCATCACACTCTGGCATTGCATCTTCTAAGAGCTTGGATATAGCTATAATCTTAGGCAGTGGGTATTACAACGTTTGTTGATAGAAGTAGCATCGAATAATTGTAATGCAAGCGTTAAATTAATAAATATGATTATAGGTAAATCACTGGCGTCGTGCATATATCATAAAATTTTTTCCATTCGGGTCGAAGTCTGCATTCACTGCAAAGCCATGCTTTTGTAGTAGGCGAGTGATCAAATCTACCCGCTTCACAGGAACGACTGTGCCGTCGTTGTGGGTGTCGTCGTCGTCCACGTCCGGGACCTCCACGACCACCTAATTTAGGGTCATAGATCAGAAAAGCCCAGCTGTTTTAGGAACAAATCCAGACGTTTATAAGCGTATAAAATGTTCGGGTAAGGCAGCTAGCTGCATGAGTACGAGAGATGGGATCACTGACCTGCCATATCCGGTTCCAGTGCGCTTCCTGGATGCCCTTGAGCACCAGGAGCTCGGCGCCTTCGACGTCCACCTTCAGGAAGTCGACGCGCGCAATGCCGTGCTCCTTCATGACGTCCGACAGCGTGCGCATGGGGACCAGATACTGCCTGGCGCCCTCAAAGAAGTGCGGATCCATGGTGCCGCCCTGCGCACGGATCTTCTCCTCAGGGTTGATGGTGGAGTTGCCCGGAAGGCGCGGAAACAGAGTGGCTGGCACGTCGGCATGCACTTCGTCGCCAAGCGCCACATTCAACAAGGCCTTCACAGTCATAGAACTGATATCGGGTCGCCGACCGCCCGCCGATCGATGGTCTGGCTTCATCATCATGCCGACTGCGACGTCGACGTTGCGTCGCAAGACCTCGAATATGGGCGGAAGCGCTTCAATGCCGTAGTACGTCACGGGCTGTGATGCGGCTGTCGACGTATGATCACTCCCACCATCATGAGTGCTTATGTTATTACCAGCGCGAGCTGCTGATGTAGCTGCAATATGCAGGCAGAACATTCCGATGTTAGCCCCCACGTCCACCACCACGTCGCCTGGACGCACCGCTACCCCGTGCTTGCTGTACACACCATCCTCAAAGATTTCGCGGTAGATGGCCTCCACCTCGATTATCGACCCTGGAAGGATGTCGATGGTCTCCCCTGTTGCTGGCACAAGGAATTGTGCAGTCTCAGGTTCCAGTTCATGCCCCATTCTCTCTCTCTCTCTCTCTCTCTCTCTCTCTCTCTATATATAGCTGAAACCTGCAGAGGACGGAATACTTTTCCACACGGAATACTTTTCCACACAACGGTGTGTACAACAGGGAACAAACGGTCCCAGTAATTTTCACCCCAACAGGACAGAATACTTCTCCACACAACGCCGTTTACAATACGGAACAATCGGGGTGTTCAACACGGAACAAACGGCGTGTTCAAGCACGGGATAAACGGGATAAACGTTCCCAATTAGCTTTCTCTCTCCTCTTTTTCCTCTCTCTCTCCATCCAAATTCTCTATGTTTAATTTTCTCTCTTTCTCTTTTTCTACCTTCTATTTTTTTTCTTGGTTCTCTCTCTCTTCTTTTACTCTCCTCCCCCTCTCCTCTCTTTTCCTTCTCTCTTCCTTCTTCTCTCTCTCTTTTCATTCTCTTTTTAATTTTTTTCTTTTCTCTCATTTTTTTCTCTTTGTACTTTTTTTATCTCTTCTCTTTCTCCTCTATTTTTTACTCTCTTTTTAAATTTTATCTTTCCTCTCTCTATAATTCTTTCTACATGTTCACTCTCTCTCTCTCTCTTATTCTTCTTCTTTCACTTTTTTTCCCCTTCTCCTTCCCCCTCAGTCTCTCTTAAAGTATGTAAATTTTATTTTTTCCCTATATATGTTTATATTCTCTCTCTTCTTCTCCTCTCTCTCTCTGTGCCACCTTTTCTTCTCCTTCCCTTTCTTCTATTTTTTTTCTCTTCTCTCCCTCTCTCTTTTGATTAATTTTATCTTTTTCTTCTCTCCCTCTCTCTCTTTTAAATTTTATCTTCTCTCTCTCTCTCTCTCTTCCACCCTCTCTCCTTCTTCTCTCTCTCAAAAAATATTTAAAAAATACTTTTCTATTTTCTCTTTTATCTTTTTTCCATCTCTCTCTCTCTTTTCCTCTTTCTTCTTCTTATTCCTCTCTCTCTTTTCTCTTTTCCTCTTTCTTCTTCTTATTCCTCTCTCTCTTTCTTTCTTTCTCTCTCTCTCTCCCCCCTCTCCTCACTTTTCTTTCTCTCTCCTCTTTTTTCCTTTTTTTCTTCTCTTTAAATTTTTTTTCTTTTTCTTTTAAATTTTATCTTTCCCCTCTCTATAATTCTCTCTCTGTGTTCAGATTCTCTCTCTTCTTCTTCTTATTTTCTCTCTATCCCTCTCCCCTCTCTTTTCCTTTTTTCTTTTCTTTCTCTCTTTCTCTCTTAAATTTTATATTTTCTCTCTCTATAATTCTATTTCTCTTTATTCCCCCTCTCTCTCCCTCCGTCTCCTCTTCTTTCTTTTTTGCTCTTTGTATTTCTCTCTCTCTCTCTTTCTCTCTCTCTCTCTCCTTATTTTAATTAAAAAAGAAATTTACATTAAAAAGTTTAATCTAACTGAGAGAGAGAGAGAGAAAAAAAAACCTAGGTCCTTCTTTTTATCATTCTTCTTCTTCTTCTTCTTCTCTCTCTCTCTCTTTCTTTGCCCTCTATTTTTTTCTCCTCTCCTGGTTCTCTCTCTCTCCCTGCTTTTCTTTTCTCTCTCTCTCTCTTCTTTTATTCTCCCCCTCTCTCCTCTCTTTTCCTTCTCTCTCCCTCTCATATTTTTTACTTTTTATTTTTTCATATCTCTGGGAGAAAGAGGTCCAAACATCATTTGTTAGTATAATCCATGATCCTCGATAGTGGTCTAGACATCACTGGTCAATATAATCCATGATCCTCTTGATAGTGATCCAATTGCATCTTTGAATAAACAATGAAATCATCCTTAGATCTCATAGTATATTGTGAAATGGTAAATATAGTGCTCCTCAATCTATGACTCTAGTTGACATATGTGACATTGAGTTTCCTATGGGGAGTGAATCTCTATACTAATCTCAATCTCTAATTGATGTGAGGAGGTTTGCAACTTGCCAATAGCACATGTAACTCCATAGGATAGGTGCATGTCCATATATATTGAGCAAACTATAAAGCTATCTTCTGAGGCATGAAAAGAAGATCCCAATAGAAAGCCATCTTCATCCCAAGATCCTATAGCGGTGCTATCCATGTCCTTTTGATATCTAACTGAGAGAGAGAGAGAGCTATACTCAAAAGTACCAAAGCACCATTCTATACCTGGCTAGACTTTGTTAAAGTTCAAGATGTTGGGAAATCTTCAGACTTAAATCTACAAACTTGAAATATAAAGAAGATGTCATACCTTGCACAAGCTAAGGAGACTTTAAGAAAATGATTATAGCAATAAATAATGATTGAAAATGGAGCTATAAAGAAGAGGTTGAGAAATCTTTAGACTTAAATCTACAAAATTGAAATATAAAGAAGATGTCATAACTAGCACAACTTAAGAAGACTTTAAGATAATGATTCTAGCAATAAATAATGATTGAAAATAACGGTGAGATTAAGAATTCAACATCATGAATGGAAACTAAACTATATTTGTTGCAATTTCTTTCCTAAGAGAAGGACTAAAAGTTACCTATTCTTTTGGTTTCCCAAGCTGTTTTTACTAGTAACACGTGGGATTGGTTATAACATTTTAATTTATTAAAATAAACAACCCAATCTAAAAACTATTCATAGCATTTTAAGTAGAGAGTAGAGACAGAGACAATGAATGGAAGACAATAGGCTCTAACATGTTATGACAGTTGGATATTTGCATACATCATTAGAAAAAACTAAGATGTGTACAATAAGAGAATATTCTCTTGTCCAAAAAGATAACTTCCAATCTACCAAACGTCAGCACTATCTTGATATGCTCACTCGGTTGATAAGCCATGTCTAGCACCAAGTCTATTCTCAACTACTTGTCTAATATGCACCTCCTTGAGAAGACAAGTACTTCATGAAGAACTTGATACTATAGTTTTCTTCTCATGTGAGCTTGTTAAGTTTATGCTTGAGGATGGTGAGGTAGCATTGACGCTAGATATTGAAGGTTTTCTTCTAGAAGAAAACTCGAGAAAATCTTCTCTTAATGTGGGTCTATCATCTCAAGTTTTTTCTCTTGTGAGAGGATCTTCTATTCATGTGTTTGATGCCAGGAGGCATATTCCACGGTGGATTCCGTGAGGTTTTACGGTGGATTCCGTAAACTTAGATGACCGGGGCTCATACGCAAAGAGGATTCTTTGTGCGAGAAGTTGATGGGGACGCCTGTCCTTTTCGGGCGTTTCATTAATTTAGTGTGTACATGGGTGATTCCATAGCAGGTGATTCCGCAAAATGCATATTAAATTAATAAACGTTTATGAGTTTAGAGTGCGCACTCGTAATAAATTAAGGTTAGGATTTATTTCTAACCAGTTGATTTATTTATGTAGCTGAAGACTGCTAGGTATTCACTTTTGTCAGTTTAATTGTGTTATTTTACTAACGATTGTGAATGCTTCAGTTGATGTGTAGAGATAGCAGCAGTGGCGGAGGAAAGCATTGGAGTCTAGCGGGTTTTCGATCTTTGGACTATATTTTGATAGGCGCCACGCCTATATTTTGTTATGTCTATAGAGACATCGATTATTTATTATTATTTTGTATGCGCTTATGCGCCTGGATATGTTATTTCTATTTGGACATTGAGATTGGGCGTGCCAGACACTATGGGCACCGTCCATTAGCTTTATTTTCCTATTTTTGGTAGAAAGCAAACTCAAAAGCTAAAAGCTTGTTATATTTTTGTAATTGGGCTATTTTTGAGCATAAAGATTGGAAATATACATTAAATACATGCTTTGTGAAGCGCTCACACAAGGCATGGGGGAGATTGAACCCAATTTGTCTCTTGTCTCATGTCGTGCTTGCTTTTACATGGGTTTTTGTGCTAAAAAGTAGAGTACTTTGTTCTTGGGGACCTTCTGGGATTCACCACGTGAGCTATCTGCGTCCGATCTGCGCACCAGTGGTATCAGAGTGGAGCAGAGATCAAGGGCTTCCAATCGCTACCAATCTCGGGCGAAGGCGGAGCTCCAGGAATAAACGGCCTCTACAGTCAATCTCGTCGCGAACCGTCGATACAGGCAGACTTCTGGCGATCAAGAACCCCTATTTCCACTGTCAGATCGCGAAGGACCAATCTCTGCAGGCGGAGGACCACTCCCTCATCTCCATGAACAAGTCGTGATAAAACAGTAAGAAGCCATATCTATTTCTTCAAAAAGCTTAGTTTAAAAGCTTAATACAAAGCTTAAGAAGCTTATTGAGGTTCAAATCTTCGAATCGATCAACAAGAGAGCCCCCGAAAATCACGCGCAGTCAAAACGGCCTCCCCCCCCCACGAATTCACGACGTGATGCCATACTTCTTTCTTATTCAAGCTTATTAAGCTTAAGCTTAACTTATTAAGCTTAAGTCCCTCCATACTCTGCAAGTCAGTTAAGCCAAACAAAGTCAGTAACTCCGGGTCCTGCGCATCAGAAGACAAGTTCAGTAAGTCACTTGGAATCAAGTCCTGCAAGTCCTGCAAATCGGCTAAGTTCAGCAAGTCAACAACCCTGCAAGTCTGCTAAGTCTGCAACTCTGCAAGTCAGACTAAATCATAACTGACTAACGCTCGAAACTCATAGAAGACTTGTTCGTTTGCAAAAACTCAGAACTGGAAAGTTGTTCGCAGCAAGCTGTTTTACCTATCTGCAAGTTCGTTGAAGTACTTTCAGCAAACGGAGACAGAAATATTTCAGAATTTTTGAAAATTGAAGAAGAAAATACCCAAAAATACATAGCCTTGTAACCCCAAATTTGAGCTACGCTCATCCCGCTAACTGATTTTGAGTGAGAAAGGTTTGTTGAGTTTTACAGGATGACTACCCCACATATGGATGATCCTATGGCTGAAGAAGACCTACCCGAGCCTACCATGGAACAAAAGCTGGATCTTATCATGCTACAATTGGACGAAGAGCGAAGAGCTAGGCAAGCCTTGCAAGCGCAATTGACAAAGCTACAAGGAGCGTCCACTGATAAAGAAGAACCTCAAGCTAAAGATTTGATTCGCCGTACCATCGACGCCACTCTTGAAGCACAAACCATTCGCAAGGAATCCAAGATAAGTAAACGAAGTTTCAAGTTTCGCACTTTCAATGGCATAAGAGAAGGAAAGACTGTTTTATCATTCATTAGCCAGTTTGATGACTATTTCCATGAGGAAACTTATCCTGAGAAAGATAAAATCAAGTGTGTTACTAATCATCTGATAGATAGAGCATCACTTTGGTGGACTGTAGTCTGCAAGAGTATAGAATGTCCTGCTACATGGGAAGATTTCAAGAAGAAATTCATGCAAAATTTCCTACCACCGTAATTTCATGAGAAGGCAATCAAGCAATGGGATTTACTTCAACAGCGTGATCGTGAGCCTATTCCACAGTATACAGAGCGTTTTTGGAATGCACTCCTATAGCTACGCATGCTTGAAGACGTACCAGAGACGACACATAAGCGGAAGTACATGTCTGGACTTCTTGGACATTACTACGCGGAGGTGAATATGTTCAAGCCTGTTACCCTTGAAGACGCCATCTCCTTAGCTCACGACACTGAAGATAAGTTACGTGGAAGAGAACGACGACCACAGCCATTCCAAGCAAACGGTAATTATGGATCTAAACAATTCAATTCCAATTTCAGAAGGTTTAATCCAGGTCGTTTTTCATCACCATCTTTCCGCAAGAATTGGCCTAAACCACCTGCATTACCATCAACTGTCAATCCAAATCCTAAGCCTATCCAACAAGCAAATCCAAATATACCCAGACTCCCAGCCATTGCAAATAATGTGACCAAAGCCAAGCCCATCGTATGTTACAAGTGTCACCAGCCAGGCCATCTCGCAGCAAATTGTCATTCAAAGAAGCCATCAGCACATATCAACTACCTTGGAGCTATGGACGAAGACGAGCATGAGGATATGCCGGATTTCACTGAAGAAGAAGATGATCCTACTACTACTTCCGACATTTTACCAGGTATGCCTACTTCACATTCATTGTTGACTATGAAATGTATGGTGCATGGAAAAGAAAGAACTATATTGCATGATGACGGTAGTACCCATGACTTTATTTCAGCAAAATTGGTAAAAGAATTGAAATTGCATACAGTACCTACGCACTATCGCATAAAAGCTGCATTTTTAGGTACTAGGTACAATGGCACACAAGAAGTTCAAGATTTAGAAATTCAAATTGGTCCATATATTGAAAGAAGAAATTTCTTAGTTGTCCCATTACAGTCTAGCGACATTATTCTAGGAATGCCATGGAGACACCAACATAATCCCAATATAGATTATTCCACACACACAATGAATATAAATTTTCAAGGAAAATCTATTACATTATTTGGTATGCATGCATCTCATATATTTCCACTGCTTTCGCATACTCAAGCAAAACGTGCACTACGCAAGAATACTAAATCATATCTCATTTGGGTGAATGAATTGCACGCAAAACAAACTCATATGCACCCTAGGCATAAGGAATTTCTTGCATATTTTAAGGATTGTTTTGCAGAAGACCTACCACCAGGTTTACCACCATCACGTCCAGAAAACCATAAGATTGACCTAATACCTGGCACACAACCACCTTGCAAAGCTCCATATAGGCACAATCAAATAGAGCAAAAAGAAATCCAGACTCAAGTAGAAGAATTACTAAATAGAGGTTTAATTCGACCTAGCAGTTCTCCATTCGGTGCACCTGTGCTCTTAGTCAAGAAAAAGAATAATACTTATCGGATGTGTATTGACTACCGAGCATTAAACAAGATCACTGTAAAGAATAGGTATCCTATACCTAGAGTTGATGACCTTATGGACAAACTGCAAGGATCTTCTATATTTAGTAAAATTGACCTTAAATCTGGATATCATCAGGTGAGGTTAGATAGATCCGACATATTTAAGACTGCATTCAGGACACAGTTTGGCCATTACGAATTTTTAGTTATGTCATTCGGATTAACTAATGCACCTGCTACTTTCAGTAGAATGATGAACCGTATTTTTCTAAAATATCAATATTGTGTGATTGTTTTCTTTGATGATATTTTAGTGTTCAGTCAAAGTGAAAAAGAGCATTATGAGCATTTATCATTAGTTTTTCAATTACTGAAAGAAAATCAATTGTTTGCAAATCCTGAAAAGAGTGAATTCTTTAAGATAGAAATTGAGTATTTAGGACATATTGTATCAAAAGAAGGAATTAAAGTTGATCCTAAGAAAATTGATGCAATATTTCATTGGCCTATTCCTAAAAATGTACATGAATTACGCTCATTCCTTGGTCTTGCTAGTTTCTATAGGAAGTTTGTACGTAATTTCTCATTACTTGCTTTACCATTGACCAAACTTCTTAAGAAAGGCATTGTTTATCAATGGACTGAAAATCAGCAGAAATCCTTTGATTTACTCAAACGTGCATTGACCAATGCCCCTGTTCTACAATTGCCTGACTTTAACCGACCATTCTTTCTAGTTGTGACCGATGCTAGCGGATCAGGAATAGGAGCCGTGCTAATGCAAGACAACCATCCAATAGCATATTCTAGTTCTAAGCTGAAACCCTCTGAGCTTAAATATTCCACTTATGACAAGGAACTCTTAGCAGTTGTCCAAGCATTAAAACAATGGAAGCATTATTTAATGGGTTCAGAATTCATGATAAAGACCGACCAGCAAAGCATTAGACATCTACTTAGCCAATCCCAAATTTCTGACCGTCATATCAAATGGGCTTCATTCATTCAAAGTTTCCATCCTATCATTCAATACCAACCTGGAAAAGAAAATGTAGTTGCTGATGCATTGAGTAGAAGACCTGCAATTCGTAACATTTCTATCATATCTTTTGATTCTTTGATTGCTATGAAAGACACATATCACCAGGATATTACTTTTCTTTCTGATTGGCAAAAATTAGTTCAAAATAATTTCATTCCTGTTGATTCATTGTCATATAATGATGGATTTATGTTCTTTGAAAAGAGACTGTGTGTTACTATTCCATTCCGATCTTTTGTTTTGAATGAAATTCATTGTCCCCCATATCAAGGTCATAGAGGTATCATTTCTACATTACGCATGTTAACTGAAGATTTTTATTGGCCGCATATGGATGCAGATGTATCTAATTTTGTCTCTGAATGTCTGATTTGTCAAAGAATAAAAAGACATCATGGTAAACAGTATGGATTATTAATGCCTTTATCTATTCCATCTAAACCTTGGGAACATATATCTATGGATTTCATTACTGGCTTACCAAATACTAAATCTAACCATGACATGATTTGGACAATCGTAGATAGATTTAGTAAGCAAGCATATTTCATTGCATGTAAGAAAACTTTAACAGCATCACAAGCAGCACAGTTATTTTTGAAAACTGTTTTTACTAACCATGGATTGCCGAAAGTGATTATTTCAGATAGAGATTCTAGATTTTGTAATAATTTTTGGATTACACTGTTTGCAAATCTAGGCACAAAGATTGATTTCTCATCTGCATTTCATCCAGAAACAAATGGACAAACAGAAGCCACAAATAGCACCATTCTAGATCTTTTACGTGCATACACTATCTCTAAACCTCAGACATGGGATACTCATTTGCATTTATTACAGTTTGCTTACAATAATACACCGCACACATCTACAAAGAAAGCACCTTTTGAAGTTATTTATGGATATAGATTATCTACACCTATAGCATCTTTGTCTAATAGAATACAAAGTGCCGATGATATTGCTGTTATGCATAACACTATTTTTGATGAAGTAAAGGATATGATTGCTAAAGCCCAACAATCATATACCAAACAAGCCAACAAGAAAAGACAAGCCATGAATTTCAAAGTTGATGATTATGTTTGGCTTAGAATAGAAAAGCGTAGACTCCAAAATGTAGATAGACATCCAGTTGTTAAATTAGCCCCTAGATTCTACGGACCATTTAGAATCATTCATAAGATTAATGACAATGCATTCAAGTTAGAACTGCCATCTCATTGGAAAATTCATAATACATTTCATATTAGTTTATTGAGACCATTTAGAGGACAATTACCTATCCACCCTGTCTATGAAAACCCACCTTTACTAGAAGAAGAGACTGAAATACTTGAACCAGAAGCCATTATAGACACTGACTACATGACCACTAGAACTGGCCGAAGGTATTCTAGATATCTAGTGAAATTTAAGAACCATCCTGTAGAGGAAGCACAATGGATGCACGCTAGAGACTTAAATGCTTTCCCCACTCTGTTAGCTCCACATTGAGCTAATAGCAATTGAGGTCAATTGCTATCCCACCCCGGGGGTATGATGCCAGGAGGCATATTCCACGGTGGATTCCGTGAGGTTTTACGGTGGATTCCGTAAACTTAGATGACCGGGGCTCATACGCAAAGAGGATTCTTTGTGCGAGAAGTTGATGGGGACGCCTGTCCTTTTCGGGCGTTTCATTAATTTAGTGTGTACATGGGTGATTCCATAGCGGGTGATTCCGCAAAATGCATATTAAATTAATAAACATTTATGAGTTTAGAGTGCGCACTCGTAATAAATTAAGGTTAGGATTTATTTCTAACCAGTTGATTTATTTATGTAGCTGAAGACTGCTAGGTATTCACTTTTGTCGGTTTAATTGTGTTATTTTACTAACGATTGTGAATGCTTCAGTTGATGTGTAGAGATAGCAGCAGTGGCGGAGGAAAGCATTGGAGTCTAGCGGGTTTTCGATCTTTGGACTATATTTTGATAGGCGCCACGCCTATATTTTGTTATGTCTATAGAGACATCGATTATTTATTATTATTTTGTATGCGCTTATGCGCCTGGATATGTTATTTCTATTTGGACATTGAGATTGGGCGTGCCAGACACTATGGGCACTGTCCATTAGCTTTATTTTCCTATTTTTGGTAGAAAGCAAACTCAAAAGCTAAAAGCTTGTTATATTTTTGTAATTGGGCTATTTTTGAGCATAAAGATTGGAAATATACATTAAATACATGCTTTGTGAAGCGCTCACACAAGGCATGGGGGAGATTGAACCCAATTTGTCTCTTGTCTCATGTCGTGCTTGCTTTTACATGGGTTTTTGTGCTAAAAAGTAGAGTACTTTGTTCTTGGGGACCTTCTGGGATTCACCACGTGAGCTATCTGCGTCCGATCTGCGCAGCAGTGTTGCACTATTTGAGGCAGAGTGAGACAAACTGAAGAGCTATCCTAGATAGGATAAATAGGTAACTTCACAAAATGAAACTTTGACATGGATTGAGACAAGCCAAAGAGAGAGAGAGAGAGAGAGAGAGAGAGAGAGAGAGAGGAAGATGGAGAGAGAGGTAACTTCATAGAATTGGACTTTGATACATCCTGAGGAAGAGGGAGAGTAGTAGAGAGATAGACAGGGAAAAAGGAAGTACACTAGATTTACTCATTTACTTAATTTTACAAGTTGTGAATGCTTGCAACTATGAGTTGTAACCTATGTAATGTTATTGAGTATTTCTCTACAGTGCATGTAGTCATAAAGGAAAGCTCGTGTAAATAGGGGCCTTTGCAATGGCTAAGAAATAATAAAATCAAAATATTTATAAGATTTATGAATAAATAGTTTTGTTAATCATTTTGTTCCCCATTGTTTTCTTGAAACGATGCTTTCATCTCTTGCCATCACCCACATGACTAGACATGCCTTCATAATGATAATAAAAGTAAAAAGAGACAATGTTCGTGCCATCATGCTAGATCAAGCTAAGAGAAAGAAAAACCAACTAACTATGCACCTCAAAAGGCTCATCGTCATCATAATATAATAGGTCACTATGAAGAAGAGAGGTCAAATCACCTAGTCGAGCTAGAAAGAGAGATAATCTCTTCAGTCTAGATGTTGAGAAGAGAGAGAGTCTACTAAAATTGAGGGAGAGAAGAATATTAATCATAAAGTGAAACAGAGAGTGTTTAGGAGTTGTAACTTTAAGAGACTATATAATAAGCCTTAGGAGGAAACATTAAGAGACTTTTTAAAGTCATCATCTATGATTATTCAGTTTTGAATGCATTAGAAAAGGATTGATAGATGGATTATCTATTCTAAATTTTTGTATATTGACATAGATTTATTCTAAAGGAAGTGTGCTAGACCTACTCCAAGGTTAGCCCTACTCTCAACTCTTCCCCAAGGAGCCGTTTGTCTATTTGATATGCTAGGATTAGAACCGAATGTAAGAGGTCCCTCTTTAGATATTGGACATTAGCTAGGAGTCACCAAGGAGTGAGGGGGCTCTCATGTAATTCCATGGGTATGCTAGGACTAGTCTAACCCCCCCATGAGCCCAAGATAGGACTCCTAGAAGAGCTGGATGCCAGTTGAGGGCTGATTGTGGTTTTTTCTTTGAGTAAAGTCCTATTTTTGGACTAAAATTGATTTAATAAGACCATGATTATACAATCTTTGAAATAAAGGTTATGTTTTCTACAAAAAGAAAACTATAGATAATTAGAATACTAAGCAAATCTCATCTTGAATTGAAAGTGGGAAGGCAAATTCTTGACTAGTTTACCTTATGATAGAGTGGTCTTGATTAGGTTTAAAGAGGTTTCCTACAAAAAGAAATACGTTATTAACATTTACAATTACAGATTTCTTTCCAAGTATCCAAAGGATCCTAAAGCAATCCCAATCCCACTTTGCACTTGGTGGAGGCATTGAGGAGACCTTGACACTACCATAGTACCATCTCATATCTACATAAGGGGTTATGATAGATTGAGTGGTTCAACTTGGCTGATTGAGGTGTCCTAGACCTTGGCATAGGCATCGATGCCACATGTAGAGGAGGATACATGGGAATATTATTACCGTGCTAGAGCAAGGTCTCATACCCCTTAATTGTGTCATCCATATTTGTACCAATTAGACTCATTGTAGATTTGGCTATATAGCTTTTATATGGCTATATATATTTTCCTTTTACTATCCATGTACATTCAATACTTAATTATAGAGTTGTATCACTACTACTAGGGTGTTTTGGTTATAATTGTTGGTGTCATCCATCATTTTTGGCCTCTTAGGCCTAGTATGGTGACTTAATGCTTTGTCTTAAGAAGCCCAATGTGCGGATCATGGTCTGTAAAAAGTGATTTGACACATAATTATGGTAGATTATACTAGACAAGGAACTCCATGGCTAAAGATAGAGGAGACAACATCCACAATCAACATTGTTAATTGATATTCCGCTCCACACAATGCTACATAACAAGGCTTCTTTAATAGATATCCTTTTTCCCTTTCACTCATACAAGTGGCCATCTTAGGCTACATCCTTATCTTGACTTTTCCATAGTCAATACTTATCTACTAACCTTGCACCTTTAGGAAACTATCACACATATACACACACACCCACAAACATCGAGCTTATATTCTCAACACCCCTCTAAAGTGAGTTGTTTACTTTACTTTGTCACCCATCTAATGTACCATTGCACAATTACAAGTGCTCTCTCTCTCTCAACACTTGTCATGTTTTGACTTTCTCGACTTCTTGTACATTAAATTTGAAAATCTTGGACTATCAAAAGTAGTTTCTCGAATAAAATAATCCATATCCCGTACCTCGACACCTTCCGAGATCAATACGACTACAAATATCTCATCATGAAAAATGTCATGTGAATGGCCATTGTGGCTAGGTAAGCCAAGTTTAGACTAGGCATGTTTATGACTTAGGCAAGTCAAGCAAATCAAAATTTGATTTGAAGAAGACTAAAAGAAAGTTAAAAATCTATAAGCTTTTAAAAGCTTAAAGAGAGAGAAGGAGATGTCGACAGGATGTTCCCCCCTCTCTTCTCATGATTTTCAATGCCATCATCATCCCCTCCTCTTTTTGAAAATTAAAGAGATTAAATAGAGACATGCAATCTTCTTTCCATGTCTTAGCAAAAGACTTGAGCTATCTCCTCCTTTTCTCAATTTGACAAGAGGCCCAAATTGAAGGAAGATCGCCCAAAAGCCAGATGAATCAATCATGGCATCTTTGGCACCCTCTCTGGACCTCAAAGAACAGATCGCCAACATCAGATTGTATCTTGAAAGCTCCTAAATAGCTAGATTAGCAAGATACCCTCCATAAAGAACTCCTCTTCTTGGTCACGACTCATGAGAACCCCCCTCCTTTCAATTAAATTATAAATATGAGGCATGAGAAGCCATAGAACACATTAGATTTGAGACAAGAGATGAGACTCTACTTGAAACAAAAGAGAAGAGCAATAGAGAGAAGGCAAGAGGAGAGCGAGAGAGATTATTCTTATTGCAAAAGACACGGGAGATACATTGCCACATTTCTAAGTCAAATCCCATCTCTTTCAACTTCATTCCCTTGTAAAATTGAAACTTTACTCGATTTTTTCTCAAATTCCTATTGTAGCCGTCTCTATCAAAATCAAATCAAGATGACCCATAGCTCTATTACTGAAGTCTTCTCTACAATTCTTTGATCGAAGACCATGGCCACAAAGAGGAAATTTGTAAGATCCGTGGGAGCGAGAGTCATTAATAATGTTGTGGAAGCTGTGGGAGCAAGAGTTGCTAATAATGCTATAGGTACGACCACTACAAATGGAATGGCAAGTACCGAAATTACAAATGAACTTACGAATACCAATAACAGCCAACCGCTCGTCATGAATCCCCATGTGCCATATTTGCCTAATATCTTAAATATTAAATACGACAAATAGATCAACTGATAAAGGATAATTGCATCCATGATAGTAGTGAAAGTAAAATTTGCATATAATCTCATGCATAGAAAATTTACTAAAGAGAAAATTTTCCTTAATAATTGCAATTCAAAATAATTAATTTAGATTGCATGGGATTTATTAGGAATGGGTTGTATGAAAAATACTGCACTACATGAAAATAATTTATGATTTTATTGTATCAAGTAGGAATTACAAAGAATTACATTCAAGGACTATGATTTTGCAATAAGAAATATTTAAGTAGTTAAATTTTAAATCCAAATTTTTACTAAATTGATGGAATCTCCAATCGATAGATACAAACACTAACTCTTAGAAAAATCTTGAAATAGAACTATTAGAATACTTTCCATGATAAAATATCCAAGGGTTTTGAATCTAGTGAGGCTAGACAAAGGATCAATAAAATATAGTTTAAAAAATGTTCATCACAAAAGCTTTTGCTCATAGAAGTCCTTTCAAAATCTTGGAAGGATTAATTGGTTGTCCAAATTCTAGAGGAGGAAAGCTTTGAAAAATTAACTCCTCGTTAAGATTTATCTTGGGCAAGATACCAAGGAGAAGAGTAATCCAACAGGATTATTGAAAAATATTGCCACTTAGGCTAAGTTTAGCCTTGATATTGTCACCCTAGGAAAATGGTTTTGTCTATAAAAAAACCATTAAGTTTGTTGTGTGTGATACACTTAAAGTAAGTTGTTTTTTACTGTAAATTAGATTATGATTTTTCTTAAATTTATCAGGATAAAGAATGGATAATAGGGCATAGATCGCCAATTGAGGCAGTATTCCTAAGCAGAGACCATCGACTGAGGCAGTGTTCTGATAGTAGGCACAGGATGATGCCAAGTGAGGCAGTGTTCCATAATGATGCTAGACCTTCCCAAGGTCAGTGTGAATAACCTACTCCAAGGGGTTTTTGTTTTCCCATCAGCGAGTATGGACCGGCCATGATGCGAAAGGTTTTATCATAGGGAATCCTAGTTTGGCAAGAGGAGATGAGGATACCAAGGGGCTTTGGTTGCAAATTCCTTAGACTCTTACGAACTGTCAACTACCCTTCGAGTCTAGAGAGTATTTTGGAAGTCTTGATACTAGTCTAGGGACTAAACTTAATGGAAATAAAACCTTCGAGTTGATATGATGTCTAGTCAGGGACAAGAAGCATTGTAAAAAGATGTTTTTTTAAAGAAAATGTGTAACAAAGAATTGCTTTACACTATTTTTGCGTTGTGAAATAGAGATATGTAACGAAATTGTGTCAGAAGATAATCAAAGAAGCTATTTTTATATGTCAAAGCTAAAGTGGTAGGTAATTAGGTAATTAAAAGTCCTCTATCAAGGGAAGCAATTGGATGGATCCCTGATAGGTCCATACCTATGGCTGGGTGGTATCAATTAGCCGAGAGCTTTTCCCAAAAATTACATTAGTAAATAGGCAAACAAATGGCCAACTAGATACTAGGTAGAATATGACTTGCATTTTTTTAGGGGGTGGAATGGGATTTTGCCTTATGGGCAAAAGGGTCGACATGCTACACTCCCCTTTGTCTCCCATTCTCTTTGAACCAACTGTAATGCAAGTTTTCTTCACTTCGAGTGATCCAGTGCGAAGTGGAAACTTGAAATACTGATGCTAGAGTTGATTGATAGGTGAGTCAACCAATATTAGGAACCTAGAACTCAAGTTGATCCTCATGGGAATGGCCGAAAACTTTCACTGTGAGGTAGGCTCAAGTGAGCCTCAACAGCAAACTCTGAGACATTCCATGGAGTCCCAGATGGCATTGTCTAAGATATCTCTTAATGGACTACTAAGAATGTGCCGACAAGAAAGCAACTCAGATTGGCACATCATAGTTGGTATTAGAGCCATGTTAACATAGGATACGACACAAGTATAAAATTAGCAAATATTTGTAATTACATCTTAAGATATATTTTCCTTAAGCTGTAAACTCTTCTGTTTGTTAATATATGTTTTTGATTTTTAGCAGAATGACAAACCTTGGGAACGATTCTTGATTTTCCAAGTCATGTTTATGTCAACATGCACTCATCTAGTTTTAGGTGGAGAAGCCAAATGATGCAAATATTAGTTAACCTTTGCCCTTGTATTGTGAAAGACGATGGATGTTAAGCGGAGGATACTATTACATTGATGCAAACCATCTTGCTTACCTCTAAACAATTTAAAGAGGGTGAAATGGATGGAAAACCTTAAGATTTCCAAGATTTATCTATTCTATGAGGCCAGAGTAAACTTAAACTTGTTCACCAAAGGATGACAAGTCAAATTAAACTAGTACATCTATGAGGAGGTCACAAAGATCATACCGACCGACAAAGTGATGGTTGTAGGTCACTCTAATTCTAGCAACTACAAAAAAAAATGGATTACCTGATCTTTCCCTAAAATATAGGTTTTTGGATATCCATTCCTAAAGCCCTAATTATTATTTAATGGATGTATCATAGTGCCATGCCTAGGTTTATAATAGAATATCCTCTTCCAAGAATAATATAAGCCTCTAAGCTACTCAAATAATGTATTCTCTTTCCTATTGATGTAAGGAATTGTTTTTGTCCATTTGTTGTAATCAACACAGGTTGCCACTTTAACAATTGAGAATAATGGAAAAATATTATCTACTTTATTGTACTTTTTTGTAAAATTTTTAAGAAGTCTACATTTGTTAAATCCTAATAGGACTAGGGTTATTACAAACTAATAGTAATTTATTTCAAGATAATGAAGCTTTGAAGAAAGTTCTTGTATTTTAGTAGGCTATATTTATATATGCCATGCATTTGTCAAATTATGAATGGCGAAATAACTTTATGACTATCTTAGAGAAAAAGTACGGTCCTTATCCCTCCTATCCAAAATGGCATTGGAGGAAATATGGGATGAATTGTTACATTGAGACTGATTGTCTCGACCATATGAAGATCAACCTTATGTGAATCCAATGGATGGAGAGCTTAAAGATCGTTGAACTATTGCTCTGTGATGACTCTGAATAGAATCCCATTCTTCATATTAATAGCTGACTAGTTTGCCAAAATCATTACTTATATGAAGAATTAACTAAGTTCATTCCACTCGATAGAGTTGCTATTCTAGGGCATGACCCTCGTCATAACAACTACAGAGAAGGATATCTAGATCTTCCTACTAAATACCGAATTTTGGATGTACATGCCGCAACTCCATTCGATAAAACTGTTGATCTATCTAAGATCCATGGATAAGCCAAAAGATAGAAACAATTTCTAGCTGTAATTGAAACTCTATTTTGATGTACATACCTTGACTATCAATCAAGAAGACTGAATAATAAATACTTCCTTTCCAAAATTTATGTGATCAAATTAAGCAAGTTAATATTTTTCTTGAATATTATTACCAAAAAATCATGAAAATTATTAAAATCTCTAGGATTTTACTTTGAACCTCAATAGCACAGAAGCTCAAGAGAAGAAATTTCTTTTTAAGCAGTATAAGTCACCAGACTTCCATGGTAAGGGGAAGGATACTCCAACCGAGGTGGAAACATGGATAGAATCTATGGAGGATTATTTCATTGCTACAAGGACTACACTGTTAAATCAAGCAATGCCCATCTTTGGTGGAAACAATGATGCAAGGACCATGGAATGTCCGAAAAATTGCTGTCACCTAGGATAGGCTTAAGGATGCTCTGTATGAAAGATACCTTCCATCCACATATCGAGCCTAGAAGATGAATGAATTTTTCAATTTAAAGTAGCTAAGCCTAAGCCTAGCATCTTACTACTCTACATTCCTAACGCTTCTAAAGTACGCACCATCGATGGATATTTTACAACAAGTATCCAAATTTTGCAATGGTCTAAATCCACCCCTGAATACACGTCTTGAGTCAATGTGACCATTAGACTTACAAGATACATTGATTTGACCAGCTCCAATAGTTCAAGTGGTGGAGCAAAGCCAAGAAATGCTAAAGTATGGAACAAAAACTGTCAAAACAAGGGCAACTCCCAAGGCTATGCAAAAAGAGCCCAAGGGCAGTATCAGCCAGATACGACAAAGAGAGCCAAGTCAAATGTGGTGGAAAACTTTGTACCCATAGGAAAATACAACAAGGCTCCAAGGTGCTTTTATTGTAAGGAACCAAGACACTTCAAGAGACAGTGCCCGAAGCTTGGCCCAAACAACTACTAAGGGCAATTTTGAGGGCAAAACCAAGTTGCCAAGGGCAAAGTTTTTGGAGTAACCTTGAAGGAGATAAGTGATGATGAAGATCCTACAATGGAAACTGATATGGAAAGAGCAAGAGTACATGCCACTCTCAACAAGAAGGCCGAATCGCCAATTCTCGATGATCCAGACACTAGCAAATTAATGTAAACCCTTTTGAATTTTAATTGACTGTGGAAGTACCTATTCTTTCATATCATCAAGGTGTGTAAAAACGCTAGGCATAGACACTATTCTTGCACCTAGATTGCTTGTGGATCTAGCAAATAGTAAAGAAGTTCTTTTAATACAACAGACTAGCAAGGTAGAATTTAGTTTGCATGTCAATTCTTCCAAAATGGATTTTCAAATTATGAATCTCGGGGTTTATGAATGTCTATACTGGGTATGAATTGGTTAATTCCAAACAACACCTATATCCATTGCAGAAAGGGTCAAATTACATTTCAAAACTTAGAAGGAGAAAAAGTAGCCAGTCACAGAGAAGTGGAAAAACCTAAAGTTTAGCTCATGAATAGTTAAAGGACTGAAGAAAGGATTTCCTGTCTACCTACTAAGCTCAACAAGGTCGAGCAAGATAGTAAAACCAAGGACCCAACCATCTTGGTCAAAATATTATGCATATGTTTTTTCAAAAGATCTGATAGAGCTTCCACCATCAAGAGAGGTAGATCATGAGATCAAACTCATTCCAGGTGGCACTGCTCCTATAGCCAAGACACCCTATCCGATGTCAATTCTTGAAGCCATTGAGCTAAAAGAAAAACTCAAGTAGTTAATAAACCAAGGATACATCCAGCCAAGTAATTCACTATCCTCAATACTATTTCAATAAAAGAAAGATGGAACAGTCCATCTTTGTATCAATTACTGCAAATTGAACCAGGTGGTAGTGAAAAATAAATATCCAATCCCAAGGATAGATGAGTTGCTTGATTGACTCCAAGGAGCAAATATATTTTCAAAGATTAACCTCAAATTAGGCTACTATAAAATAAGAATCAAGGAGGAAGATATCCCCAAATCCACCTTTAACACAAGGTACGGTCATTACAAATTTATTGTGATGTCATTTGGATAAATGAATGCTCCTGCCACCTACAATAGATTAATGCAAGACATTTTCAGAGCTTATCTTGATGATTTCTTTCTTTGATGATAACCTAACATATTCCAAGGATGAAGAAGACCATGAACCACAACTGCAAATAGTTCTTGAGACAATGAGAACTCACAAGCTTTATGCTAAGAAGAAGAAATGAGCTTTCTTTAAGAAGTAGATTGAATATCTAGGGTTCATAGTATCAACAAATGGAATTTTGGTGGATCCATTCGAGGTCAAATATGTATAAGATTGGCCACCTCCAACAATGGTTAGAGAAGTGTGAAGCTTTCTAGGGCTAATGGATTGGTATAGAGTCCTCATGAAAGACTATGCCTTGATCGATGCACCTCTTACTAGCCTACTCAATCAAGAAGCAGGTCGCCATTATATGGATGTATATTGAGCAATCCATCTTTGAAAAACTTGAGCATAGTTTGGTAACTGCCCCTATTTTAAGGCTGTCTGACCTAAATAAGGAGTTTGAAGTCATAACTGACACAAGCTCTCTTACATTAGGATGCATGCTTATGCAAGAAGGATATCCAATAG
Organism: Lygodium microphyllum; assembly: GCF_053477565.2. Taxonomy (NCBI): domain Eukaryota; kingdom Viridiplantae; phylum Streptophyta; class Polypodiopsida; order Schizaeales; family Lygodiaceae; genus Lygodium; species Lygodium microphyllum. The sequence goes on from NC_141150.1 coordinate 49,233,494, forward strand.
CCTATGTTTCATGGAAATTAAAGACTCATGTAAGGCTCAACAAGGCCCTTTCTGAAGGCTTTCTTGCCAATTGGTTAGCTACTATAGTACCAATCCGAAAGGCTAGAGATGCTATGGTTTCCACTAACTATAGAAACATCATGGTTGGCCATATACTAGCCAAGCCTTATGGACCAGTACTAGAGTATGAGTGAGATAATGGGCGAAGATGCACCAACATTAGGCCTTAATATAGTCAGAAAAATCTTCTATTGGGAGAGACTCAAGGGTGATGTATTCAAGTATGTTATCGAATGCCTAAAATGTTAGAGAATTAAAGCTGAAATGCATCAAGTTGATAGGTGAGCTCCAACCACTTGACATTCCTCAAATGAAATGGGAATACATTAGCATGGACTTTATAGCTGGGTTATCCCCAGTACAAGGAGGATATAATTCAATTATGGTAGTCTTTGATATGTTGACAAAAGTTACACACCTGATTCTTGTAAAAACCAATTACAAGGCTTTCGATATCACTAGAATTTTCATCAAGGAAATTTTTAGATTACATGGATTACCATAGAGAATCATCAGTGATTGTGATTCTCTCTTCACATCAAACTTTTGCAAGAGCTTGTTTTGAAGCTCCAAGAACCTAGCTATGCTTCAGTTTTTCTTACCATCCCCAAACTCATGATCAGACAGAGTGGGTTAACCAAATTATTGATAATATACTTAGAGCTTATTGAAACAAATAACCTAAGCGATGGATCCAATACCTACCCTTAGTTGAATTTTCCTACAATGCATCATATCATCAAAGTATTTAGATGACTCCTTTCTAGGCATTGTATGGGCAAGATTTTCTTATGCCACTAAGTTTTTCTTATCCTACCCTATGGGTAGAAGCATCTAAGAAAATGTTGGGAGAAACGGATCAACAAGTAAAGGCTATCATGCAAGATATTCAAACTGCCAAGGATTGGCAGAAAGCATATGCTGATCATCGAAGACAAGAACACATTTTCAACAAAGGTGACATGATTTTTATTCAAGTTCGCCCAAAGAAAAGTTCCTTATCTTTGGATAAATTTAAGAAGTTAAGTCCCATATATTGTGGACCATATAAGGTGCTAAAATGTCTATGACCTAATGCTTATAACCTACAACTCCCTTACAACTTGAAAGTGCATAATGCATTCCATGTCAGTATATTGAAAGCCTATGTTCCTAACCTGGATCATGTACTTAATTATCAATAACTTGTATTGCCATGTCAAGGAGCTCTTGAACTTCAACCAGATAGGATGCTTGATATGTGAAAGAAAGTTCTAAGGAGTAAAATTCTTAGGGAGTACCTCATCCAATGGAAAGACCATCTTGAAGAGGATGCCACTTGGGTTGATGAAAAATCACTATGTAACCAATATCCCCAATTTCATTCGAGATGAGGACATCTTGATTCCTCTAAGGGGAAGAGGATGTAATGTTTCGACTTTTTCTACATTAAATTTGAAAAGCTTGGACTATCAAAAGTAGTGTCTCGAATAAAATAATCCATTTCCCATACCTCAACACCTTCCGAGATCAATATGGCTACAAATACCTCATCACGAAAGTAATCCATATCCGGTACCTCAACACCTTCCGAGATCAATATGGCTACAAATACCTCATCATGAAAAATGTCATTTGAATGACCATTGTGGCTAGGTAAGTCAAGTTTAGACTAGGTATGTTTATGACTTAGGCAAGTCAAGCAAATCAAAATTTAATTTAAAGAAGACTAAAAGAAAGTTAAAAAGCTATAAGATTTTAAAAGCTTAAAGAGAGAGAAGGTGACCTCAACAAGATGTGCCACCCCCTCTCCTCATGATTTTTGTTGCCATCATCATCCCCTCCTTTTTGGAAATTGAAGAGATTAAATAGAGACATAAAATCTTATTTCTCTATCTCAAAAAAAGACTCGAGCTATCGTCCCCTTTTCTCAGTTCAGTATAGCAAGAGGCCCAAATTGAAGAAAGATCACCCAAAACCCAGGCGAATTAGTCATGGTATCTTTGGCAGCCTCTCTGGACCTCAAAGAACTAATCTCTCACATTAGATTGCATCTCGAAAGCTCCCAGATAGCTAGATTATCAAGATACCCTCCACAAATAACTCCTCTTCTTGGTCACAACTCATGAGAACCCCCTCCCTTCAATTAAACTATAAATATGAGGCATGAGAATCCATAGTATACATTAGATTTGAGACAAAAGAGGAGACTCTACTTGAATCAAGAGAGAAGGCAAGAGGAGGGTGAGATAGATAATTCTTATTGCAAAAGACAAGGGACATACTATGCCGTATTTCTAATCATAATCCCATCTCTTCCACCTTCATTCCCTTGTAAAATTGAGACTCTACTTGATTTCTTCTCAAATTTCTATTGTTTTCGTCTCTATCAAAATCAAATCAAGACGACTCATAGCTCTATTATCGAAGTCTTATCTACAATTATTTGATCGAAGACCATGGCCCCAAAGAGAAAATTTGTAAGAGCCGTTGTCGGAGGGGTTTTAGTCGAAAGGTTGTATCCATTGAGGATCAGAGAGAGAATGAATTGGAGAAAAGGAGATTGAAGAGAAGAAAAAGAATAGGTAGGAGATTCAAATGAATCCCAAGAATGTTGGAAATCAAGTTCTCTTCAAGACATGTCCATACATCATGACTCAAGCATAAAACCTTCTGCACTCCAAATAAACTTTAGTCTTGTGTATTCTTGGTTATTATAGTAGTCATAAGCTGAATATTTGATGGTGGCTAACCTCCATGAAAAATGATTCTTGGATTATCTAGGCAGTGTCTACTACTACTCGGAAGCAATCTCAAAGCATTAGATCTCATGGGGCTCCCTATTATACCAAAGACACGCACCAAAATATTGGCTTCTTCTCTTCTGCCTCATACGATAAATCTGATGGTTCTATTGGCTCCAAAAGGGGGCTAAAACCCCAGGACACTTGCTTGGAATTCTCTCAAATCACTCCTTCTCCCCTCCTCCCCCATTTGGAGTGTTGTTTGCTGTCTGAAAACTACGATCGCACGTCGCGCGATTTCGAGAGTCCTTTATTTTTTCATGAGATTTCCCAAAACTAGTTGAAAAGCCACTTGCTTTTTGCATGTCACCCTATTCTAGAATTTTTCTACACCTTTTTAGGATATTTACAAGAAATAATATCCAAAATATCAAATATAGGCTAAATTTGTTCAAAAATCTCCTATTTTTGAACCATCCATACTATGGGTACTAACACTAATGACTAATATGACATTAACTCTCCAGATTAATAAGAAAGCCAAATAATGATGCACTCCAGGGTTTTTCACACTATGTTCGCATAGCGGTATGACATCCACCCTCTCTGAAGAACTTGCACATCCTCCACTATGTGCCAAAGTCCTAGTTGTCACCGAATTCGGAGTCTTCCTCATCCTCTACAAAACCATATCCTTTGCTTCTTCATCTTCCATATCTTCCTAGCTAGCCCTTGTATCATGGCCACTATTTTCATCCAATTCTAGTAACTCATAGGCAATAGATTCCCATCTCTTGAATAATTTGATTCTTTTCCTTACTACCAAAATTATTATGGTTTTCCACCATTCGATTAATACTTTAGCACCAAACCGAATTTCATATATTTTCCCTTCCTCATTATCTTGCCTAATTTCCCATCCAATCCCGATTGGGCTCATATCAACAAGTAATGATAGGCTTTCCATGTGAATAATCAGCCTTTCTCAATGTAGGAGCAGATTTCAAGAGTTGCTTCAATTTATCCATTGCTTTTTTATGCTTCCTTTCCTAGTGAAACCTCTGACCTTTCTTCAAGAGCTGATATAGAGCATCAGCTACATGTGCAAAATGAGGGATCCATATCAAATAGAATACATATAACCCAAGAATATACAAACCTCAGATACATTCGTGCATACATCTTGCGCCCATAGGGCCCACACATATGCCCAACAATCAAAACCTCTTCAACTCCAAAGACTAACTTTTGTCTAGAAAGAGTTAAATACACCTCTTCTAGATGCATCAAAAATATTTCACAATCAACAATATGGTCTGCAACAAACTGTCTACACCCATGAGCATCCATCTCTTCATTCTTTTCATCCACTACACACCCTTTGATCAAAACATAATCCAAGAAGAGCATTGTCAAACTGTGGTATAAAATCCCTGAGTATCCTATTCATAGTATTTATCATGTGTGCCACTGATTTTGTTACACTATTCGAGAAAGTACACATCCGTACTAACCCCAAGGGAGTCTTTATGGTTTTGATATCCCTACTCTCGAATGCAAGCTAAAATTTTTCATACCCCGTGTAAAGATCACCCAAAGAATAGATCGCTCTACCTACAAAAGCCCCTAAAATTCATCAACCACACGACCTACATCCACATTTATTATGGTCACTTCATTGTAAAAGACAAGTCTTGAATAAATCTCAAATCCCCATTCTTTTCGGGTACAATAAACCAACGATTTGAGTATGAGGATGAAGAGGCTCCAAGATCTTCATACACATCTTTTTTTTTAGCAAATGCATTAGCTTTGGCAAGTAAGCTTTAGGCACTGGAATAGGCCTCCACTCCCATGGTACATATGGCACATTAAATATTACCATAGGAGAGATAACATTCGGATCCACACAACCTATCTCAACAGTTGGTTGAAATGCAAATGCTTTCCCATGCTTAGCCAACACCTGCATAAAATAGTATCTTTCAACATGCAAAAGAAACCCTTATGCACCAACTTGCACCCCTATAATGTTTCAGCTATAAATTGATGACCTATATCTTTAGGAGCCCATAAACTTAGCTATCTTGACACTTTCTCATATAGACCTTCATTGTCTGATGGATGTGGCAAAGCAACTGGTTTCAAATTTTTGTCAATTGTCTTATATTTTATATTGACAATTGCTTTAGTCCATTGTAATCCTTGTTACAGAGCAAACAATGCTATTATATCATACATGTCCAAAGAATGTACTGACAACACTCTATTTTCTGCCTCATTTTCTACATGTATGGTTGTTGAAATTTCATCTATAGTGTCAGTAATATTCAGCCCATAAAAGAGACCTGAAATTCCTTCATGCTCTCAGTTCCTTAGCAACCCATTTCATGGATATGCATTTAGCCTTGCATATGGCTTTCATAGGCTTAAAGCAACATGAATTGTTTGTTGTAAATTGAGAAGAACCAGTAGCAATAAATACATGCTTCATTTCATGAGGAGACGAGTACATCCTTAAAACAACACTACTGTAGCCCCACATTACAATAGTGCTCAATGAAAATCCAGTTCTTTGAATTGCCTTGCATTTCAAGGAAAAGGAGATCACTCTCAAAGCATATCACGATTCCTAGGATGATTAACAAAAATGGTAAGAAATTGGACTTCTTTCCTCCCATCCTTGCTTCAGACTCTTGTATAAGCAGCAGAACCATCATCAAGCAGAAGTGCTACTCTTCTTATACCTCACCAATTGTAACTTTTACATTAGGACACATAGCATAGAGATCCATCAAAGAATGATTTGTAGCCCTCATACACCAACCATGATTAGTGTCCATAGGCCATGCACCATTCTCACACAAATGACATTAATTTTGGACCCATGTTCAAGCAAAGCAACACAAGGAGTTTCATACTCCCCTATTTTCACTACCGTTTCAATGGTAGTCCCCCCGAGGGGTCCACCTATAAGAAATCATCTATATAACGTGCGTTCAAAGGATATTAAGAAATACTCTTTCTTTACATGCTATAAGGTCTTAAAATGACCTCTTTTACTTTACTAAACTTACAATTTTTTTTCACATCATAATTTTAAAACCATTTTTATAGATATAACTATGTAAATTTTACTAAATGTAATATCCTTTCTTTTGAACTCACGTAGTATCTTACATGTTCTATAAGGTGGACTCCCCGAGGATAGCCCCTGCCTAGTGATTTCTTGTGTAATGACTCCGAGGAATAAATCCTAGAGTCTCTTCCCCATAGTGGTGCATTTGCCTTACTCCACCATGCATATTGCTATAATACAATGCATTTTCACTCGCTTTCTTCTCTTTTCTACATGCTGCCCACTTATTACTAGCATCCTCCATTGATAAACTAGCACTTACATCATGCTCATATTCAGCCCAAATACCCAACAAACTAGATTCATCTTTAAATTGTAGCAATGTACTACTGGTATCACCAAGAAATTGATGCTTCCTCTTAATTATGTCAATGATTTCGTTATGAAATGCTCCCTTGTTGATGCCAAGCATCTCTCCTAAAGGGATTAAAATCCATTCTTCAAGAATATTCTTGAGATTTGTGGCTGTCTCAATATTAGACTACAACTTATGTCCTGGCTACTCGCCCTTCTTTTTTCCCTCTTGTTTGCTATCCTATTTTTGCTCTTGTAACCTCTTCCATAACATGCTCGGGAGGTGGTTGATTTGCAGCTTTAGGCTAATCCACACTTCTTCTTGTCATTCTTTTAGATATCCCTACATTATCTTCATCTCTCTTCCATTTCTCTTCCACAAGTACATCTGTATTTTTTTACTTTTGCTAAATATGCATACACTGAATATGTATCTACCGTGTTGATTCCCACGCAGTTATGTCAAAAATGTCTTGCCCTGCATGAGACATTTTACTATCATTAGCTTTCCTCTTTTCAGCTACATGCAAAGCATGTGTCCATGTTGCAGCCTTTGGATTGAGTGGCCAGCCATTCTATCCAATTGTAGACCAAAAAGTAGTAGTATGTACAGTCACATAAGCATTTCGGACAGACAACAACTTTTGCATATATCCCTTTCCAAAATTCAAAGCAAGAGGCAATCTCGTTTCTTGTGCATGGATCTTGCCATCTTTCCAAAAGATGAGCTATTATGCCAAGGCCTCTTGATAAGTAGCACAATCCTTCCTTTCATGCTGTAAACTATTACACCACATACATCTTTTCCCTGGTTTAGGGACGTCCCCTTTCCTCTTATCCTTTCTCATCCAATTTTGCAACCTTCAATTGAAGATCCCACATGCCTTTAACCAATTCATCTAATACATCTTCCCTAATACAGTGAGAATAGTAGGTGCAACCATAGGGTTAGCCACAGAAGCAGGTGGCTTATTGGATACATCAACTGTTTTTCTTGTAACAATGGGCAAGCTAGACACATGCAATCTTTCTCTTCTTCTATGCTTTTTCACTAGTGCAATAACAACATCCTTAACATGCCTCCACTCTATTTTAATCCCTATCTTTGTAGTCTGATCTCAGTTTGATACTCTAATAAATCATCAAGCTTCTCTTGAAGCTCAGGATCTCTTGCTTGTAGAAACACTTCAATTTTTTGACTTGCAACAGCCTGTTGTTTTGTAAGATCTAACTGCTCAAACCAATTTTCAAATTCTCTTAATATTTCTTTAGCCACAAGACCCTTATTGGGTTGTAGAATCCACTCCTAGAAAGTCTTACGGGTAATCAAACTGGTGTCTTCAATATAAAATTCTTCCTCGAGTGCCTTCTTGAAAGCTACCCAGCCAGCATCCTATATATACAACTCAGTAGCTCGGGCTTTCAATTCATATACAGTGACCCATACAAAAAACTAGCTCCATGCAAATCAAGCCACCCAAAAGAACTCCATCTTTTGAGTATAGTTATGCAAATATGCATATACATTCCTACCATTAAACAACTTCATCTCACGCTCTATTGCCTACAGAGCATTCATCACAATAGTTTCTGTTTGAGTAGAAGCTTTCATCACCTATTATTGTTGTTGTGCTTGAATAAGCATTTTCATATTTTACACTAATTGCTACAAAACATCACTAGAAATTGTGAGCCTTGAAGGTTCTCCCATCTTGCCTTTCCTTTTGATGACCTTTCATGTCAGGTTTACCAATATGTTGGAGGGATTTTAGTTGAAAGGTCATATCCACCAGGGATCAGAGAGAGAAGGAAGTAGAGAATAGGAAATAGAAGAGAATAAAAAGAATATGCAAGAGATTCAAATGAATCCCAAGAATGTTGGAAATCAAGTTCTTTTCAAGACATGTCCATACATCATGACTCAATCATAAAACCTTTTTCCCTATGTATTCCTAGTTATTACACTAGTCATAAGTTGACTGTTTGATGGCTAATCTCCAAGACAAATGATTCTTGGATTATCTAGATAATGTCTACTATTGCTCAGAAGCAATCTCTAAGCATTAGATCTCCTAGAGCTCCCTGTTATACAAAAAACACACACCAAAATACTAGCTTCTTCTCTATTGCTCCTTAGATGGCAAATCTAATGGTTTTGTTGGCTCTGAAAGGGGCGTAAAACCCCAAGACACTTGATTAGAATTCTTGTACATCACTCCTCCCCTCCTCCCATCTGAAGTGCTATTTAATGCCTAAAAATTGTGATCACACACCGCGCGATTTCGAGAGCCCATCCTTTTTTTTCATGATATTTGCCAGAACTGGCTAAAAATCCACTTTCTTTTTGCATATCACTCTATTCTAGAAGTTTTCTACACCTTTTTAGGACATCTACAATAAATAATATCCAAAATATATAAAATAGGCTAAAATTATTCAAAAATATTATATTTTTGAATCATTCATACTATAGATATAACACTAATCACTAATATGATATTGACTCTCCATATTAATAAGAAAGCCAGATGATGATGCACTCCAAAGGTTTTTCACATTGTCTCTGCATAGGGGCACAACATCGCTATCGAAGGGGGTTTTTGTCGAAAGGTTGAACCCACTGGGGATCAGAAGTAGAAGGAAGTAGAGATAGGAGATGGAAGAGAAGATAGAGAATGCCCAAGTGGTAAACACTACAAAGACAAATCACAATGAATTGAATCAATATGTATTGAAAGAACCTGGATTCTTTGCACTACTCTGAAGCAATCTCTAGGCATTAGATCTCCTGGAGCTTCTTCGTAGAACAAAACATGCATAAAAATTAAGCTCCTTCTCTGCTACTCGGAACCCAAATCTGATGGCTCCGCTGGCTCCGAAAGGGGGGTAAAACCTCAGGACACCTAAGCACGGATCTCCCAGATCACTCCTTCTTCTTCTTTCAGTTCAATTTGCAAATTTCAGCCTGTTTACAGCAATCATGACGCACATGATTTTATCAATCTGTCCCTCTTGTGAAAATCCTCTAATTGGCTAAAAAAGCAACTAGCTTTTTGCATGCCATCCTAATCTAGAAGTTTTTTTCTAAAATTTTTGGATTTTTACAATAAATAATATAAAAAATAAGCTAAAATGATCCAAAAATCTAGTAATTTTGGATAATCCATGCAACTCACACTAGTAGGAATGGCTCAGATCACATTGACTCTCTAGATCGATAATGATGCAAAGAGTAGCCGAGACCAATCTACCGTTGTTATCCTGGACCCATAGGTTGATTAGACAACATGTTAGGCGTATACCTCTTGCTATATATGCAGGAGGGATGGGTCATAATCTTATGCATCTAGTTTAGGGCTGTGAGGCCTATTTTTCCTTCTTGGAAAGGAGCATATTATCGTATATCTGTATTTTTTCGGGGAGAGATGTGTCAGTGCTATTTTGTTTTATTTTGTTAGGCCAAGAGGGCCAATTGTCTGTTTAGTACGGGTGCGGTTAATGGTTTCTTGTTTTAGTCCTATGCTAGACAGGTTCAAAGAAGAGCTTGGAAGGAGCCTTTGTTGTGCAAAAGCTTCTCGTGGCCCTATCCAGGTGATATCTCTCCTTTACGAGTAATGAGTTTTTAATGCTATGTGTGTCTGTGTACTTTGTAGGGGATTTTTTTTTCTTGTTGGGGACCAAAAACCAAGGCATGAAGTCCCAGGTTTAGGTTAGGTATGACTGAGGGAGGGCTGAGTAGTCCTTGCCTCCTGTAAAGACATTGCCAGGCATCGAAAGACCTGTTTTAGGAAGTAGTCCTAGTGACCCTATTCTGCTAGCCTGCTAGGCAGTCGTTCTAGGAGTTCTTGTTAGTTGTGAGGCAGTTAGAGAAGCCTGCCGAAGGAAAAAATGATAATGTAAAAAAACCCTGAATATCTGAAAGACAATAAATATATAGAAAGGTGTGTAAAAAGGGACTCTAACCCCTCTAAAAATAGAAAAGCAAAGAAAGGAAAATTTGTAAGTAGTTGATCATCACCTTGCGAAGGTCTGGTAGGTTCCTAGGGACGAGTCAGACCCGGGGGGGCCGATGCCTTGTCTTCCTAGGGGTGGCGTCTCGTTGGAAAAGAAGAAAGTAAGGAAGGTTGGAGTGAAAATAAAAGTGAGCGTCAGAAAAAGATTAAGTGTCACCTTGCGAGGGCTTGGTAGGTTCTTGGGTACCGAGACAGGACCTAAGGCTGATGCCCTATTCTCCTTGGGTCACTACGCTCAGCTCCCTCCTTTTTACATGCCCAAGTATGAAAGAATAAAAACCTAAAAGAAAAAATGTGCTAAAAGGCACTCGAGCTACACTTATGGATTTTTGATAATTTTTCCGACTACTATGCAGGTTCTCAGGAGTTGCTAGTCAATGCGGGATGTCAATCCGGACGCCCAGGATTTTTCACAGCTCGACTCAGAGTCCGGACGAAGAAGGAGCCAACAAATGGTCAAGATTTGAAATGGTGGCCAAACTTTGGACCAAAAGGGGATGTGCCCTTTGGGAGCTTGGAACCCCCCCCCCCCCCCCCCCAAATTTTATGCAAAGAAGATGAAGAAATCGTGATGAAGAAAACGTGGAGAAGAGGATGTGAACAAGCGGCACATTTTTCGCTCCATCCATGATGATGGTGATTGTCACGCTGAATGTACCCCATGCAATCGACTTTTTTTTTTCTTCCAATTGACAAAATGGTTGTAATCCCACGATCATTGCAATGAATCGAAAACACATTCTTTATGAGATGGATCTACCATTCAAAAAATGGACCAATGAAACGATGTCGTACTGCTGCGCATCCGAGGTGTGAAATCCACCCAAAAGTTGTGTGTGTGGGATTTGATACTTTGTACATACTTAGTCGTTATGTTTGCATTTTTATTCTACGTGGGTAATATAGTAAAGAGAGGCTAGAAAAGGGTACTGTTGTTGGCAGTGCATTGGTTGGTATGTATGCCATGTGTGGTTTATTTGCAGAAGCACAAAAAGTGTTTGACAAGCATCGACTTTGTAGCGTAATCTCATGGAACATGTTAATTTCTAGATACATCCAACAGGGAGTTGTTGGGAAAGCACTTCAGTGTTTTGAATAGATGCAGGTTGAGGGGTTCTTTCCAGACAAAATCACTTTTGTTTGCATTTTGAAAGCTTGTGGAATGACAAGAGCTATAAACACGGGCCAAAAAGTACATGCTCAGATTATTGAAGGAGGTTTGCTAGTGAAAGATCTTTTTGTTGGCAATGCTATAGTCGACATGTATGCTAAATATGGTCATGTAGGAGCAACAACCAAGGGTATAGAAATGTATTGTGAGATTGTTAGAGAGGGTTTACTAGAAAATGACATTATTCTGAAAAAGCCATGGATGGCTATTTGAAAACGAATGACTATTTTTAAAATGGGGCTTTTTGAAATTGAGAAGAGCAGAGCAGAAAGCATACGAATTGGAATCGGAGAGGATCTCTGCAACTGGGAAGAAAAAGCTACGGGAAAGAAAAGAGAGATTTTTCGCTAATCAGAGGGGGAGTTCTGCAATTTTGGAAGGAGGGAAAAAATCGAGGAAGGACGCTGAAGAAAAAAAATCCAGGAGAAGGGCTTCATGTGCTGGTTAATGTTCGGTTACGACGATGAGTCAAGGGAGACTCCTTCTTTGGGAGGCCTCATTATGCGCCTTGTGGCAATCAAAACTACTTTCTTCCCACTCTTTTGAATCGAGGGGTGTACCAATAATCATATTGATCCAGTAAATACCCCGGATGCAAAAAGCTCAGATGGCAATGACGATTCTGAACCCTGTAGGTCCCTAACTCATTACAGGAAAAGAACATCAGACTGAAATTTTATAATAATAGCCACTGCACAGATCAATTCCGCACATCCCTGAGAGATTGGAGCTTCTACAGAAGCATAATCAAATCAGAATCTCGCCAGGTTACCTCAGTGGGCAATGAAGAGATCTTCGAATTAGTTTTCTGGGAGGGAAAGCAGAATTTGTAATTCCACGATTGTTTTTTTTTTGTTCTCATGGAAGAATAGTACTTTGGACTGCGGGAAGAAGAAAGAAAGGAGTACGATGCAAGGAGGGGGGATCTATCAAAAGGGAAGCTTGCAGAGTTTGACTGAGGGGACTAGAATCCATCAAGGGTGCTCGACTAAAGACTTGCTGATCATCATGTAGAAGACAGAGAGGTGGAGAGATTGAATGTGGAACTGGCGTTTGGTTCGCAACTAGTGTGAGTTCGGGCTTCAAGGCTGACGAAGCAGGAGACCTGAGCTGTGACTGAAGATCGATCGACCGATCGATCGCATCATCCTTCGCAACGCCTTCACCTCGTGGATGAAGCCATGCCGTTCGGACGCCTTCTAGAAATTGAACCACCAGGACCTACACGTTACCTGATTGGAGCAATTGTGATGATGTTGGGAGTGGTCTTATCTGTTGGATACATGATGTTCAGAAACAAGCATGTGCCCTGCACAACAATATACGGGAAACAGACAACCAAGTAAAGTGGAAACTGGTAATTGCCAATTCAAAAAGTGAAGAATTTGGTGGCTAGCACAGTGTCTGGATCCTTGCAGTAGTTGTTGGATGCATGCACCATTGGTATATCAAAAGTCAATTTGTGGGTAGGGATTGTTTCCTCACTTGACTGCTAGCACCCTCATTGTATCAGTAGAACAAGTGTTGTATGAGGTGTCAGCAGATGATATCAGAATGAACAGTCTGTTTTAATGCATTGAGACTGGCACCTGTCTATTCTTGTGGGTAAGCTATGGAATATCTGTAGGTTTCATATTCCCTGTTCTATTTATGGGAAAAGGGAGGCTCTAAAGCTTATGTTCGTAGCTCATTTACTCATCTACAAGGTCAAAGGATTCTTTTAATGTGGTAAATGATAGTTGACGTGAGCTGAAGGCGTCAGATTATCAAGATATCAATTGGTATAAAAAACAAGTCATCTTGTAAGCTTATGAAGAATGCAAATGAATACATGGTTTTAGATCAACCTATGGCCAACTCTCTTGTTCTTGGAAGGGAGCCACCTCTGAAAGACATGCCTGCAACATTGACTATTGCTCGAGATATTGTTCACCTCATCATTTGAAATCAAGTTCCCTATGGGTTTATTGTTAAGTCTGTGGATCCATAGATCCATCCCTTGGTTGATGCTGCTAAAAGGACAATGCTGAAATTTGTGTTTGTAGTTGATAACCAGATTTGTACTGAATGTTCCTATGTTGAAGGATGAATTCTATGCTCAGCTGAAAACTTGCTTTTGGTCTTATCATTGCTGCATAGACGAGGTCTCATTGGAAGCTTGGCGGATCTATTACTGCACACAAATCCTCTCTTCTTGCTTATTTGTATGATTGATTTTCTATCTTGAAATTGGTCAAGGTCCTCTGTGGTTGCGACTTTGCTTTCGAAAACCCTTCAACAACGTTTCTCAATTGAATGACCCTGTAGAATAGATTCTGTTCCCTTCTACGTTTCAAGAATAAGTAAGGGGACACCAAAATAATCCCCCAAGAACCGAACGTCTATCCTACAGCTAAGGATGCCTTACCACACTCAAACGTAAGTCATTGTCATTGCAAACAGGTGTTATGCATCCAGGGTTTTTATTCCGATACCATGATCATCATGCATATACAAAATGAATGATTCTAAGGTGCTCAAACATCATTTTCAAATCAGCAACGTGCTTGTGCAGAATCAGGCTTTATCATGCATTTACTAACCCGTTGCAGTGATGAAAGGATAGCACCGAGACCACACTCATGCTACTATCCTCTTAATTAACATAACACGAAACTCTATGACATAAAATGCATAAAAAAATCAGCAACAATCAGCACACAAATCACACCATTCAAACATCCCAACCCCCTACGTTTAGGTATTGCTTTCGTTGCATAGGTGTAGAGGTTCATTTTGTGATTTTTTTATGTATAGAAAGCGATAAATCACTAACTTTGACAAAGGGATAGGGAAAACTGAGGCCAAACCTCATGCCTTACCACTACCATACATCCACAAACAATCATTATATTTTTTCCTATTTTTTCAAGTCGTATTTCTATTTTTCACTCATTTTTCCCATTTTCTTGATTTATTTATTAATAAAATATAAAATTTTCTGATTTTTCTTATCCCACTCACTTCACCATACTATTATTCAATTTATCTTTCATATTCCCTCCATGGGATAAAATTTCCTCCACCCGAAACAAATAAAATCCTTCATTTTTCTTCATAAAAATGGTCATTCCATGTTTTTTCATAACCCGAGATGCCTTGAGTGCATGCATAACCAGCAGACGGAGCCTCCATTTCTCTCAATCCAATGCTGTACTTCCATCTTCAGCATCTCTATCAATCTTCATCATCACTTTCTTCATTCTTCCACCCGGAAGAGAGTACACATGAACAACCCATAGGGAAGAGAGAGAGGGAGGAGAGAGAAAGACTAGAATCTCTTCTCTTCATTCAGTCCATCATTCCATGCATAAAGGCAAGTGATAAGATAAGCCAAGAAGGAGAAGATTAGCCCCAATGTGGTATGGCTATGTGGGAAAAATTACAACATATAGGGGTGAGCTGGATGCAGTTGAAGCTCATGTTTTCTTTGCACCGTTGGGGATAATGTTTGCTTTAACTTCAGCTTATAACCCAAATGAAGTGGAAAAAGTGAAAGAGGTCATCCACCTACTATGAAGGCATCGGCAAAATCATGTGGAGAGAAGGTAAAAAAGTGGTCACGATTGCTCCCTTATGATTTATGGCTGCCAAAACAACTCATAATGCTGTTAAGAATATATGCCTGCTAAATTGATGTATGGTCCAAAACCTATCATGCCGATAGAAGAGATGACACTCACATGGAGTGTGCTACCTTGGGAAGAGGAGTTGAATCGAGGGGAGTTGTTGGCCTTATGCATTAGACAGTTGGAAAGAAAGTCAGAAGACATAGATGCAATAGTTGTAAAGTTAAGGGTAGCAAGGATATGAAACAAGAAACGGTTTGACAAAAGACATAGATTGAGGCCAAGAACCATACAAGATAGGGATTGGGTATTGGTGTATGATAGTAGTTTAGACAACCAGCATAGTGCCATGCGTAAAGTTTCCAAAAGATGGTTTGGACCCTATGTGGTAAGGCTACTTATGCATTAAATGAGCTAGATGGGACAACCATAAAACTTCCTGTAGTAGGGAAAAGAATCAAATTATTCAAAAGGTAGGAATCTACTTTCTATGAGTTGCCATAATTGGAAGAAAATAGTGGCCATGATACAGGGGCTAGCCAAGAAGATATGGAAGATGAAGAAGCAAAGGATATGGTTGTAGAGGATGAGGAGGATTGAGAATCTGGTAACAACTAGGATTTTGACATATACCGGAGCATGTGTAGATTCAAAGGGGGTGGATTTCGTGCCACTATGCGGACATAGTGTGAAAAAATCTAGAGTGTGGCTTTCTTATTAATCTAGAGAAACAATGCCATTAGTGTCAGTGTTCGTAGTGTGGATGGTGCAGAAATATTAGATTTTTGGAAAAGTTTAGCCAATTTATGATATTTTAGATATTATCTCTTGTAAAAATCCAAGAATTGTAGACAACTTCTAGAATAGGATGACGTGTAAAAGAAAGTAGGTAGCTTTCAGCCTATTTTGAGTAAAAAGAAGGACTGGCGAAATTGTGCGACGTGCGATTGCTGTTTTCAAGCAATGAAGATCACTCCGAGAAGTGGGAGATGAAGAAGGAGTGATTTGGCAGAATTTTGGCTAGGTATTTTGGTATTTTACCCCCCTTTCGAAGCCAATGGAATCATCAGATTTGGGTTCCGAGTAGCAAAGAAGAAGCTACTTTTTATTGCACGTTTTTTCTCTATGAGGGAGCTTCAAGAGATCTAATGCTTGGAGATTGCTTTTGAGTAGTGCCAGACAAGGGATTTCAGATTCTGTCAATACATATTCATTCAATTAATTGTGCTTTGTCTTTATTGTGTTTACCTCTTATCTATTCTTTTTCTTCTTTTCCATCTCCTACCTCTACTTCCTTCAATCTCTGATCCCCGGTGGATACGACCTTTCAACAAAAACCCCTGCGACAACGTCCAATCTCCATAAAGCCCCATCATCGACCCACATGAAAACCCTTCAACCACCCAGTTCCTCATCAACAAGGACCACCAAGTGCCATGGGACTTCACTTTGCTAGGAGGGGGTAATTTTAACCCCAGTTCAAAGAAAGTAAAAAGAAAATTAAAAAGATGCAAGCCAAAGCGAAAAAAGGTATCTGACTGAAAAAATAGGAGGAAAAAAGTGCAAGGAAGACTTTAGAAATTTAGGGAAAGTGCAAAAGAGAAAAGATGCATTTTAAATGCAAATGCACACCCTAAATTTTTATAAGAGAGTGCTAGGCTCCCTCTTGTGCAATTTGTAAATGTAGATGGACATGGGTGAAGGAAAAATGTAAATAGGAAAGGAATAGGAAAAGTGAACCTAGACTAAAATGGCCGGTCACGTAAAAAAAGGGATGGGTGCCCAAAGGGGATTAGGGCTTGTATAAAAGGTAAAAAGTGAATGAAGAAGCTCATTCTTGTGTGTGGCCAAAACTAGCTCTCTTCTTCTTGCTCTTTCTTGTGCTTGTGCTTGAGAGAGGGAGTGTGAGGGAGTGAGTGTATAAGGGTGAGGAATAGTGGTGCAGAAGCTCTCCATCTTCTCCTCTCTTCTTCTTCTCTTCTTCTCCCTTCTCTTGTTTGCACACCAATGGATCTTAGAGCTTGGATCTTGAGGATGAAGCTATCTGAGAACTTGTGGGAGGAGGGAACTCAATTGAGCATAAAGTTAATGTAACGTACCCGCTCCTCAAATCGCGAGACACATCTTAGCAGTCCATCGAGAGATATATCTAGAAGACGCCGCCCGGCACTCCCAAGGAATGACACGGGGTTTGCCAACTAGAGTCTCTCGAGTCTGCCTCGCAACAAAACTTATCCGGCTGCTCCCACTAGGATCGACCTGAAGTCCAGGTTCCTAGCCAACATTGTCTAAGGTCATAGACTAACTTTTACCTAACATTTCTCATTAACATTTCCTTTGAGAAAAGCTCTTGGCTAACCGAGACCACCCTTCCGTAGGATAGACCCATTGGTCACATCCACCACGCTTCCCTCAGGGGCTGTTTTAGTTATCTAATTACCTACCACATTATGCTTGACACATAAAAGTAGCTTCCTAAATTAACTTGTTAGTCACAGGTTCCTTTATGTAATTTAGGGCACAGGCACGAAGACAAGATAGATCAAGATCAAAAACTTCCTTAACTTATCTTCATATTCATGTTTGTCTCCCGCCCATACAGGAGAATTAAGTGTTCCTTTCTGCCTCCGCAGAAAAATCCTTCCATCTCCCAACAACAAAACCCGAAGGTTTATCCTACCAAGATTCCGCCTTGTAACTAGTATCAAGGCCTCGAGATCCCATCTCCAGTCATGTAGAACACTTGTGTAGGGCCCGGAGGCATTGGGAATTACGGCCAGAGCCCCCACTGACACCCAAGTGTCCTCCTATACCAAGTGATTTCCACGGAGAGACCTCTCGCCGCGGGTTCGGTCCACATTCCCGGCCGGGATTCATAACTCTCTTGGTTAGGGTTTGGCGGCTCGCGGGGGGTAGCTAGCGCCATCCTTCCTTAATTATTCCTTTAGGAAATCAACCATAGCTGAAGCAACCAGCTTAATAACAATCGCTAGGGAAAATGTTCCTTTCATTTTCATGGCAATCAGTCATCTGAGACCCAGCCATGAAATCATTAAACATTCTGCACTTGGGTTAACATCCAAAACCACATTAACAAACAGTTGAATGCACAACCTCTTGCTTCAAGGCATCGCAATCCCATTGCATGCACAATCAGAATTTTAACTGGATGTATCAAAACACTTGCTTAAGGGATTTACAACCTTTCTAAACTGCCAAGCATAACTTGGGTCAACAATCCATTTAGGGTTAGGTCACGATCCTTAATTAGGCTAGGAGTGTATCCATTTGCGATAGTCCACAGCAAGATCGATAAAACAATTCACAGGCAATTATACTTATTCCTAATGCACCGGATCTCATGAAGGTCTAGGTTTCTATCCATCGGAGTCTATCATTTCATGTGCTTCTTTTAGTCATGATGCGAAGCATGATTTCTAAATGACTGTTCATGCACTGAACTGATTTAAAAGCTATTATTTTATGTGAGATAATGCAAAAAACCTTATCATTTTATGTGTGTAAAAGCTATCACTTCATGCATATAAACTTATGCAAACTCCATACCCTATCATTTCACGCATACAACCTAGCGCCTAAGACTCGTCCATATTCCATGCACATAGGTAACCCCTTCGTTTCTTTCACGAGAAATAAAATGTAATTACTTTTAAAGCTTAAAGGACTTGGGTTTGATTTATGAACGTAGGGGCATTCATCACGTTGGTCGCTCCGCTTGCCTCTCCCGCATTACCGGTACCAACGGTAGCTTTGGCACCTACGCTTCCCGCGACTTTCTTCTTGGGAGCCATTTGCCCGTGGAGATTGGACAATCTGTACCTCGACGGATTTCAGGATGACAGGTTTGATAGGAAAGATCGTTGGATGGGGCTCCTTCACCGAGGGGGAGGTTTGAGTGTGGCTCCTTGAAGTTACTCACTAGCTCCCACTCCCTCTCTTTCTTTCTTTCTCTCTCTCTTTCTTCTTCTTCTTGTTCTCTTCTTCTCTCTCTCTCTTCTCTTCCTCTTCTACTTCTTTCTCTCTTCTACTCCTTCTTCTCTTCTTCTTCTCTCTCTCCACTTCTTCTTCTTCTTCTCCCTTCTCTCTCTCCTTCTCTCTGTGTTCTCTCTCTTCCCTCTTCTTCTCCTTCTCCTTTTCCTTCTCTCTTCTCTCTCTCCTTACCCCTTCTTCTTTTCCTTCTCTTCTCTCTCTTCCCTCTTCTTCTCCTTCTCCTTCTTCTCCTTCTCTCTTCTCTTCCTCTTGTCTCTCTTCCCTCTTCTCTCTTCTCTCCTTCTACCCCTTCTTCTTGACTTCTTCTCTTCTCTCTCTTCCCTCTTCTTCTCCTTCTTCTTTTCCTTCTCCCTTCTCTCTCTCCTTACCCTTCTTCTTCTCTCTCTCCTCTTCTTCTTCTTCTTCTTCTCCCTTCTCTCTCTCCTTCTCTCCCTCTTCCCTCTTCTCTCTCCCTTCTCTCTCTCCTTCTCTCCCTTTTCTCTCTCTTCCCTCTTCTTTTCCCTTCTCTCTCTCCTTCTCTCCCTCTTCTCTCTCTCCTTCTCTCCCTTCTCTCTCTCTTCTCTCTTCTTCTCCTTCTTTTCCTTCTCTCTTCTCTCTCTCCTTACCCCTTCTTCTTCTCCTTCTCTTCTTCTCTCCCTCTTCTTCTCCTTCTTTCTTCTCTCTCTTCTCTCCCTCTTCTCTCTCTTCCCTCTTCTCTCTTCTCTCCTTCTACCCCTTCTTCACTTCTTCTCTTCTCTCTCCCTCTCCTCTTTCTTCTTCTCTTCTCCTTCCTTTCTTCTCCTTCTCTTCTTCTCCTTCCCTTCTCCCTCTTCTCTTCTCCTTCTTTTCTTCTCCTTCTCTTCTTCTCCTTCTCTTCTCCCTCTTCTTCCTCCTCTCCTTCTCCTTCTCCTTCCCCTTCTTCTTTTCCTTCTTCTTTCCCTTCTTCTTTTCCTCCCTTCTCTCTCCTTCTCACTCTCTCTCCTTCTCTTCTTCACAGGATCACAAGGGTGTCATCTTTTGCTGAAGGGGGGGCTCTGGACGCTGGGGGGCCACTGGACAGGATGACAATAGGGGTGGCGCCTGTAGCAAATGGGGGGGCCTGTGGACGAGGAGGAGGAGGGGTGGTCTTATAAGGGAGGGTGCGGCTGTCCGCCGCCACCTGGGCTGCATGTCCCCCCTTTCCCCACTTCACTCCCTCTCTCTCTCTCTCCCTAATGTACTATCGGGGGGGAGGGAGAGGGAAAAAATTGTGAAAAAAAAAGGGGCAGAGTTTCTATGGAGGGATGCACGGGGCACATAGGGGGGTGGAGAAATGTTACAGTTAAGCTCACTGCACTCGTAGGTGTGAGAGTGAATACGACTATGTGGGAGATAGTCATTGCACTTGTTCTTGAGGGTCGAGCGGAAAGATCCCACATCCATTTATGCATCTCTTTCTTGGGCTTTCTCTCTCTCTCTCCCTTTGTGTATCTTGAGCTTGTGATTTTTTAAGGCACAGGATCCTTGTCTATTTCCTCTACTAAACGATTGAGTTTGAAATGAAAAGGAAAGATGATCTCCATAGCATCCAAGGAATCAGCTAAGGCTACATAAGGCATAGTTCTTGATGTACTTTCTACCACATGTCCATATTCTGTAGGAAGTATAGCAATGCCAAGAAGGACTCCTAGCAAAGGAAATCCCCTTTGAGGACCCCAAGCCTCATCCAAATTATAGATGACACACCCTATGAGGTTTTTGGAATTTCTTATTCATAGTGGTATTGAATTGTCATTTTACGCAAATGCTAGGCACATCTTTAACCCTGAATGGGATGTGATCTAGTGGTTAATTATTATAAAGGCTTTTGCAAGGAGGACTATGCAAAGTCTAAACATCTAGTAGGTCCAATGGTATAGGTGGACTTAAAAGATTTTGTTCACACACCAATTGACAATATACCCACAAAGAACACATTGTTTACAAAAGTGTGGATATAATTCTTTGGATTGATTTTATGCATCAAATTTTTAATGACCTCTTCACCCAAGGAAATATAGGCTTCTGTTGAAGTCCACCTAATTCATTGTGTGCTTTTGTGAAGTATCTAGTTAGATCTAATGAGCAGTAGAAGGAGGTAATCAAATCCTTCAGTTATTTTGCTTAAAGAGTTGATGAATGATAACAATGTAGAGAACCAAGTGGACCCTTAAATGAAATGCTCAAAGAGAGGAGAAGGGGAAGAGATAGACAAAGGTTGGAGCATTAGAAGAGAGAGGGTAGTGTACCCTCATTCTTCTCATTATTTCATTCATTCAGATAACACACATCCAACAACAACTAAGTCACACATACAACTTAAGAGATAGATCACTAACTGACCACACTGACTAACTATGGTTGAGTCACACCAACTCATTTATTATGTCACACATGATGATAACAACTCAGCTACAATTGTACTACACAATATTGGTTTATGCTACTGAGCTTGATTCTTAACATGGAAGCATTTGTGCAAATAATCTAGACGTTTCTCAATTTAAACATGAGATTATTATTGAAGAAATCCATACAGAGATCCGTGAAGTGTCCGACTCCACCTTGAGCTTTATTGTACCTTGTCTATTGATATTTTCCATCAAAGACAAGGAGTACTTACACTATTGTCTAATATCCAAAGGCTCTTTATTTTGAGATATGATTATTGTTTGGCAATTATTGCAGAAGCTTCTATAGATGCCAAATATATACTTAATGTTAAAAATGAGTCCAATGATGAATTTTTGTACTAGATATAAAAAGTTTAGATGATAAGTTTATTGATGTACTCCAGGCTTTATCTTTCTATTTGAGCAAAGAAGAAGACTTGAGGAGGAGTTACACACTACTAGTAAGGAATTTCACTAAATTTAGGAGAGACTTGGAATTTTTAATTTAGGAGACAAGAGTCAAAGTATGTTAAGAAAATCAAAGACATCAAGAAAACATCAAGGTATTGAGATATCGAGCTCTACATGAGCTAGCATGCACTATGCGCCTTGGTGACATGGTAGGATATTATTCACTAGCATGTTGTTAGGTGACCAACATGAGGATATGCCAATGATTCTGTAATTGGACTACACCCATTTAGTCCATCCTTGGCTATGGCACATTCATTTTGACACCTCTTGTTTCCTTAGCAGGTTCACACTTAGTGACCACATGTACATATGTTGTGGTACTTTCATATTAGTATTTTATCATGTTATAGACTTAGTTATTTTGTGTGGAAGAAGAAGAAGAAATAAGAAGAAGAAGATTTTAGTCCTATCTCTTTGTGTTCTCAATTCTCCATTGGTTTTGTATGTGTGCTCATGGGTTTTTCACTTGTATCCCCTCTTCTATGTGTTGATAAACACAGATCTAGAGCATGGCAGAAGCTATGGAGAATGGAAGATGAATGTACAACTAATGATGACAAAGAATTAAATAAACTAACTATTACACAAGTGAATTAGCTCTAAACTAGGTTCCAAGATAGATTAGCTTGGACTTATAAACACATTCTTGTGTAAGATGGACAATGACATTGACAGTGACTCAAACTGATAGTTCCATTCCCTTGTTATGAGTGTCAACCAAGTACATGACTTTATAGTTTTTGGAAACTACCACTCTCCTCACTGTGCATATGGGATTCGGAACATCTCTTCCTAGAGTATACATTATTTGTCTATCTTCTAGCCTCTTCAGGGCATAGATTCAGCCTCTATGGGCATACATCTGGCCTCTATGGCCAAGCATAATTTGCTATTCTCAACACCCCCCTCAAATGATGAGTCTCCACCCTTGCTGGATTTTGCCCCTTGCATGTGAACATGGACCAGGAGACTAACTCTTTGGCAGTTAAGGCTTGAAACTTTACATCTTGGTAGGGTTTTTACATCCAATATGGGAAACAAGATCCACAAAGGGAGATCCACTATGGGAAATTCTTTGTTGTCAGCAATGGAAATTATATTGTTTATCTTCCTTTGGCTTCTTTTGGTGATGTCCTCGATCTTCTTTCTCAGTGAGTTTGAGATACATACAAACAGGTACATTGATGTAGCTTGACATGACATAAACTTTGGGATACATAGATTTGGGGGTTCCATGCAGCTTTGCAAGACATATATGGTTCTCTTTGGATAGCTTTGGGACTTGCTGGAATGCATTGCTTGACAACACATTATGACATTGGGCTTGGATACATGGAGTTTGGAGCTTTGGATCAGTGGTGGCTATATAATGATGTTCACTAAAATGGCTTGGCATTACACTGGCATTGGATTTTCTTGATGCTTGTGCATAAAATATATTCCTTTTAAAGGCATGAGAAGGTCTTACCATTGAGCAAATACTCAAGGAAGTGTCTAGGCCCTTACATTGAGACTTACAAGGGGTTTTATCAAATTGACATTTCCACATTAAGATATTGTGGAAATGCTCAAGTGTCTAGGTCCTTACAATGAGACTTACAAGGGGTTCTATCAATTTGACATTTCTACATTAAGATATTGTAGAGAATGAACTTTAAATAGCTGAGATAATACCAGAAGGTGAGTTGCTCTTGAGTGTCCCAAGAACACAAGAAGTAGTGCCAAATAACACCAGTGGAGTGTCAATAGACACTTTCTTGAAGAGGCTGATGTTGATGCTTAATTTTCTTGTGTTGAGTTGGAGTCTTCCAAATTTTCTTCTTCAGTTTTGACTTGCTAGAAACTTCAAATCTGAGTGGAAAAATGCTTTAGTGTGTTAGAATGAAGTGGAAAATTGAAGTAAGAAGGAACTTGAACTTGATGTTGAATGCTTGGTCTTCCAATCTTCTCAAATATTCCAGAAAATCTCCAAAGATCTCCAAGAACTTCCCTTCCTTGATGTAAGGCAATGAATAAATTAGTGAATCAGGGTTGCTTGAGTGGTATTTGAGTGGCAAGAGAGAGAAAATAAAGAAAATAGAGCTATGGTGCTTGTGGCTATGTCTTCCTACTTCTAGGGTTTGACAGGTGATGGAGTATTCAGTTAGTGCAACTCATACAAGATGTATTTCTAGGAGACCTTTTGTGAGAAGTAAGCCTACTTTATGGGCTTTCTTTCCCCTATACACACAAATCAATGGCGGCATGTAGGTGCAGATATGAGCATATGATAGAGGATGGGCGCAGATAGGACAGCAAGGCCGAATTCTTGTAATGTCCGGCTCCAAGGTGAACAACGTCACACTTTGATGTGATAGGAAGTTGCGTTGGGAGCAGAGGAAGAGTTTCCCAGAAGACATCTTGAGCTAAAATCACCTAT
Source organism: Lygodium microphyllum (assembly GCF_053477565.2). Lineage (NCBI taxonomy): Eukaryota > Viridiplantae > Streptophyta > Polypodiopsida > Schizaeales > Lygodiaceae > Lygodium > Lygodium microphyllum. Next base: position 49,257,796 of record NC_141150.1, read on the forward strand.
ATGATGGGATCTAAGTGCTCAACTAAACGTAGGTGCATTCTGGCTATGGCTACCACAAGGTCTAGCTAAGATTTGAAGTTGAAAATGGAGACATGAGCTGAATGTGAGCTGCTTAGATATCACCAAAGGTGAAGAGAGACTAGAGAGTCAGAGTATGAGCTATGCCATGCCCAACTGGGCTCTAATACCATGTTGATAAACACAAGATCTAGAGCATGACAGAAGCTATGGAGGATGGAAGATGAATGTACAACTCATGATGACATAGACTTAAATAGACTAACTGTTACACAAGTGAATTAGGTTCCAAGATAGATTATCTTGGACTCATAAGCACATTCTTGTGTAAGATGGACAATGACACTGATAGTGACTCAAACTGATTGTTCCATTCCCTTCTTATGAGTGTCAACCAAGTACATGCCTTTATAGCTTTTGAAAAGTACCACTCTCCTCACTGTGCATATGGGGTTCTGAACATCTTGTCCCAGAGCATACATCATTTGTCTATCTTCTACCCTCTTCAAGGCATAGATTCAGCCTCTATAGGCATACATATGGCCTCTATGGCCAAGCATCATTTGCTATTCTCAACACTATGTTTTCATGGTACTAGAGCCATCCCACAACTATGCAGAGCTTGATTAAAGGTTGAGATTAAGGAGTTGTGGTACAAAGTAAGCAAGCAAGAAATAGGTAAGAAGCTCTTCCATCTTTCTCGATTTGCCTTGGGTTATAGCTACAACAAGCTCTAGAGGCTGGCAAGGCTGCAGTCTTCAATTGCAATGGAACTTGGTAAGCAGGAAGAACAATGTATAGATTGTAGTTGTGCTTTTTGGCCTTTAAGATCATTTTGGTCTCTTTTGTGGACCTGCAAGTGGATCCAACAACATGTTTTGGGTATACTCTAGTTTTATTGTGTCAGCTGTTTACATGTGCAAAGGTTATCAATTTCAAATCTATAAGGTTTTAGGTGTTTGCTAGGTTGCAAACACAAAATGCATTTACATATAAATTATAGATTGTGGTTATTGTTTTGTATTTAGTGAAAAAGGTTGTGTTTAGTTGCATTGTAAGTGAGAAGCTTGATAAGAATGATTATCCTATATGAAAGTTTAGAATAAAAACTTTCTTTAAGGGCAAACATGTTTGGAATACATTGAAGGAGACATGGCAATAGCACCTGAAGTTTCTACACGAAATGCTACTATAGAACAAGGCTAAGAAAGATTGGGAGTAGACACATAGTAAACTCGTGTATAAACTATTTGTCAATGTTAGAGATAGTATGATGGGTAATTTGTAAGAATGTTGATACTCTCACTATTGCATGGACAAATCTATCAAGGTTGTTTGAAGTATACGCAAAGGTTAGAAAGTTGTAGCTCAAGTCATGAACCAAGTCAAAAGAGAGAACCTGTCCATTAATGATTATGCCTCAAAGATCAAAAGTATTGTAAAATATATTGGATCTATCAGTTTAGTAGTTGATGATGATGATGTTGTGTGTGCATGCTTAGATAGACTTGGAGATAAATACAAGAGCTTCATGTCATCTATGAATAGGAGGGATGATATCCCTAATTTTTAAGACTTTATTTCTATGTTGATACTTGAGGAAAAGAACCTTGCTTGGATTCCTCTTCTTCTCAAAGCAAGAACAAGTGTTTTACTCTACTAGCAGAGGTAGAGGTCGTGGAAGAGGCCAAGGTGGTAGTCATGGTCAAAGTTATGATACATAGCAAAATAGAGGAGGACAGCCATGAGAAAGGAGAAGTCAAAGAGGGCAAGTTACAAATTCTAGTAGGCAATATAATTTTGGTGATATGAGAGAGTGCAAGCATTATGGTTAGAAAGGTCACATTTCTTAAAATTTATTCAAAAAGAAGATAGAAATTAGAAATGGAAAATAATAGCAAGGTGATTATGCATCCAACAATAAAAATAATGATGAGATAAGTGAATAGTTGTTTGTTATATGACACTTTATGAATACTGTAACTATTGATGGTTCATCAAAGAATGATATATGGTATGTAGACTTAGGTGCCTTAAACCACATGAATTCTCATGGAGAGTGGTTTAGACAGATGTGTAGTCGAGAGTCTCTAGGCTATATGAAAATAGGGGATGATATAGCTCACCCTATTACTCATGTTGAAAATATTCCTTTGAGTATGTAGGATGGAAAAACTAAGTACTTAACTGATGTTCTATATGTACTAAATATTACAAAAAACTTGGTTTCTATTGGTCACATGGTGTAACGTATCCACTTGTCCACTTGTGGGACACATCTTAGCAGCCCATCGGGAGGGGAGTCTAGAAAGTGCCACCTGGCGGAATGTCATAGGGTTTGCAATCTAGGTCTTCCCGAGTCTGCCCCAAAGTGGAAGTTTCCGACTATTCCCACTTAGGACAGACCTGAAGTCATGGTTTCTTTCCTATCAACCAAGTCTCTAGGAAGTAGCTAGCATCGAGCTCCAGATGAACCACTTTGCGTAGGAACAACAAAGTCGAAGCGGATTTATGCTGCACTTGGTTCATGGAGAATGGAAAACGAGAGGATGCGAAGCTCAACCTCTCTGCCCATACGACATAGTCCCATTCTGCTCCCCTAAAACATCATAAATTAGGATTCTAACTCTATTGACTCTAGGTCTTCACAGTTTTGTTATTACGTCTTTTGAGAAAAGGTCCCAGCTAACTGGGACCACCCTTCCATAGGACAGACCCAAGTCACATCCACTACACTTTCCTCGATAGCTTTAGTTGTCTAATTAGGTCCTAACACATGTGCGACATTTAAAATCAGCTTCATTAATTAAGCCTTTTAGGGCATAGAGTTCGTTCACGTAATTTACAACACATACACAAAAACAAAACAAGCAGTCCTTTTATCAAACAAGTTCCTTAACTTATCTTTAAGTTAATCTTTATCTCCTGCCCATACAGGAGAATTATGTATCCCTTTTTTCCAAAAGAAGGATATGTGGTCCAAATCTCATGGCACCGAAATTTCCATCCTTTATCTAGAATAGGATCTTCCAACGTCCCAGACGTTGGGCTCATGGGGATCTCCAACTCCATTCTAGACAGGCAAGGGGTGTCTAGAGCTCCACCTGACCCACAAGCGGTCTAGGAGTGAGATGCTAGTTCCGTGGTTGGCCTTTTCACCACTCGGCCATCGGCCTGTGTGAATCGAGCAGTGCCCTCTTGGGATAATCCGCGATGTGATCTTAGAGATGATCCACGCGTGCAAATTATCATTCTTTAATTAATCAAATTAAAATTCAAGCACAATCAAAGCAATCAGCTCTAATATCATATTCTAGAAAAACATTACTTTATTCCCATGGAAACTTGTCATTACAGACCCCTACCATGCATTTGCCACCAACACAAGCCTTGGAATATTTATCCAAATCACAATGCATCAATCCCTTGATTGAAAGAAAAACATTTAGGGTGTTGTTCAATCAACCAACAAAACTAATTGTACTTTTCCCAAACAATACAGAGCCTAATGTATCTCTTGTGAGCATTAAAAGAAGCATCTATCAATTTGAAAATACATTACTTACGACCGGTACCGCAATTGGATTGACAATGATGCCTTTGCCCAAATCTCTGTTTGCTTGCTGGTTGTAGGATTGTCATCTACACGTGACATTCTTCACTTGGAGGCCATCTTCCGCAAGTAGACTCAAGAGATTAAGAAGGTGGATTATATTCAAGATGGGAGAGCGTAAGAGAAGATGGTTAAATCGAGGATCAAGGTAGAGGGAAATTGTGCAGTCTCTCCAGGTAACTTCTCTCTCTCTCTCTCTCTCAATCTCTCTCTAACAATTTCTTGGAGGGGTATACTCTCTCTCCCTCTCTCTTGCAGCCTTTCGGGGTCTCCTTATGCTCCCTTGTGCCTCCCCATGCCTCATATTTATAATGAATTAGAGAGGAGGGGATAAGTCTGAGAACAAGAGTGGAGGGGCTCTTAGAAGACTCAGTATCAGAGTCTCAGATCATAAATCTAATGGTTGCATTGGCTCCAAAAGGGGGGTAAAACCCCAAGACACTTGATTAGAAAGCTCTTAGTTCACTCCTTCTTTTCTCTGTTCGAAGTGCTGTCTACTGCCTGTAGACTGCGATCGTGGCACGCGTGATTTTGCCAGTCACGTTTCTTTATTTCTCTTTTTATAAAATCTCCAAAACTAACTAAAACATTACTTGTATTTTCTTTTAAATGACTTTTAGTTCTATCTTTTTAGGATAATATCTAAAATATAATAGTTTTTTTTCTCCCCAAGAATCTAATATTTTTGGACCATTCAAACTATACACATTAATACTAGTGATTAATATGGCTCATAAGTCCCGTTCACATTGTACTTTTCGTGAAGGGTGGCTACGGTCCTTATCAATCCAAGAAAAATATCAGATTTATGACTCTCAAATTTTTTAAATATATTTTAAATTGAATGAAAATTATTAGCTATTAATGCTAGTTACTTTTTACCTCAATTAGTCTTTTGTTACTAACTTATTAATTGACTAACTAACTTTCAAACTAACCAACTAACTTTTATTGCGTGGAAATATTAAATCCTCCCCCCCTTAGAGAAATTGAGATGTCCTCATCTCAAGAGAAATTGGGGAAGACAAGCACTAGTGGGGCTTATGACCTGTGGGTTAAGACCCACCATGCATCCGCTGGGCTACTCTTAAAGTTTCAACTAGTGCACTCATATTATTCGAATTAACCATAGGTACAAGAGTAGGATTTATTCTCAATTGTGGTACATGTCGATTAAGCTCCTAGGAATTTTAGTCCTCCTAATAAGGGTTAGTGGGCTCTAGATCTTCGTCTTCATATGATTCATCTATATATCCATAGACTACACCTGTGTAGCTTCGTTTTCTTGGAGGCTCAATGTCTTCTGGACCTAGATCAGGGAAATATGCTTGGATGTGTCCTAGCTCAATACAATGGAAACATTGACGGTAGGGACATCTCCTACAGTTGTGCCCTATCTCTCCGTACGTATGGCATCTCTTATCCTGATCTCAATAGTCATCTTTGCTACAATTGCCCGATTTTAGTTCTTGGACGTATAACTTTTCCCCTCCCCTTTTTGATCTTTTTTTCTTAAAAAAAATTTTCTCACTCTCTCTCCCCTTGCCCTAAGCATGGCGGGGAGAGAGAGAGAGAGGGAGTGAGCTAGAGATGGGGAGGGCATGCAGGCGGAGGTGGTGGGTGGCACCGCTTTGCCACCTCCCCCCCCCTCCACCTATAAAAACCACCCCTCTCCCTTTGTTGCAAAAAGGCTGCCCCTGGCCCATCCGACTGACGCTACTAGGCCTGCACCATCTCGTCAATCACCAGTAAACCCCCCCCTTCCGTGATCAGCATTGAGAGAGGAGAGCGGGAGAGATGAAGTGAAGGAAGGAGAGGGAGAAGAGGAAGAGAAGGAGTAGGAGGAGAAGTGAAGAAGTGAAGAAGAGGGAGAGGAAAGGAGAGAGAGAAGTAGAAGAGGAAAAAGAAGAGGTAGAAGGAGAAGAAGAGAAGGAGAAGAGAAGAAGGAAGAGGAGAGGGAGAGAGAAGAAAATAAGTGAAGAAGAAGGGGTAGAAGGAGAGAAGAGAGAAGAGGGAAGAGAGAGGAGAGGGAGAGGAGAGAGAAGAGAGAAGGAGAAGAAGAAGAAGGAGAAGAAGAGGGAAGAGAGAGAAGAGGGAGAGAAGAAGAGAAGGAGAAGAAGAAGGGGTAAGGAGAGAAAGAAGAGAGAAGGAAAAGAAGGAGAAGAAGAGGGAAGAGAGAGAAGAGGGAGAGGAGAGAGAGAAGAGAGAACAAGAAGAAGAGGAGAGAGAGAGAGAAGAGAAGAAGAGGGAGAGAAGGAGAAGGAGAGAAGAAGGAGTGGGAGAGAGAAGAAAAGAGGGAGAGGAAAAGGGAAGGAGAGAGAGAAGGGAAAGAGAAGGAGAGAAGAAGAGAAGGAGAGAGAGAAGAAGAAGAGAAGAAGGAGTAGAAGAGAGAAAGAAGTAGAAGAGAAAGAGAAGAGAGAGAGAGAAGAAGAGAACAAGAAGAAGAAGATAGAGAGAGAGAGAGAGAAAGAAAGAGAGGGAGTGGGAGCAAGTGAGTAACTTCAAGGAGCCACACTCAAACCTCCCCCTCGGCGAAGGACCCCCATCCAACGATCTTTCCTACCGAACCTGTCATCCTGAAATTTGTCGAGGTCCGGAGGACTATCCAATTTGCACAGGCAAATAGCTGCCAAGAAGAAAGTCGCGGGAAGCGTAGGTGCCAAAGCTACCATCGGTACCGGTAATGCCAGAGAGGCAAGCGGAGCAACCAACATAATGAATGCCCCTACGTTCATAAATCAAACCCAAATTCTTTAAGCTTTGTAATTAATTACGTTTTATTTCTCGTGAAAGAAATGAAGGGCTTAGCTACGTGCATGGAACATGGACGAGTCTTAGGCGCTAGGTTGTACGCACGAAATGATAGGGTATGGAGTTCGCATAAGTTTATATGCATGAAATGATAGCTTTTACACACATATAATGATAAGTTTTTTGAATTATTTCACATAAAATAATAGCTTTTAAACCAGTTCAGTGCATGAACAGTCATGTAGAAATCATGCTTCGGGATCATAACTAAAAGAAACACATGAAATGATAGACTTCGATGGATAGAAACCTAAACCTTCATGAGATCCGGTGCATTAGGTATAATTACCTGTGAATTGTTTTATCGATCTTGCTGTGGACTATCGCAAATGGATATGCTCCTAAACTATTGGGGACCTAACCATAAATAGATTGTTGACCCAAGTTATGCTTGGTTGTTTGAAAAGGTTGTAAAAGTGTTTTGATACATCCAAGTTAAATTCTGGTTGTGCATGCAATGGGATTGTGATGCCTTGAAGCAAGAGGTTGTGCATTCAACTATTTGTTGATGTGGTTTTGGATGCTAATCCAAGTTGTTTGTGATTGATGATTCCATGGCTGGGTCTGAGATGACTAGTTGCCATGGAAACAAAAGGGGATGTTTTCCCTAGTAATTGTTATTAAGCTGGTTGCTTCAGCTATCGTTGATTTCCTAAAGGGATAATTAAGGAAGGATGGCACTAGCTAACCCCGCGAATCGCCAAACCCTAACCAAGGGGGTTATGAATCTGCGCCGGGAATGTGGACCGAACCCGCCGCAAGAGCTCTCTTCGTGGAAATTACTTGGCGTAGGAGGACGCTTGGGTGCTAGTGGGGGACTCTGGCCATAAATCACAATGCCTCTGGACCCTACACAAGTGTTCTACGTGACTCGAGATGGGATCTTGAGGCCTTGATACTAGTTACAAGGCGGAATCTTGGTAGAATAAACCTTCGGGTTTTGTTGCCGAAAAATGGAAGGATTTTTCTGCGGAGGTAGAAAGGAACACTTAATTCTCCTGTATGGGCGAGAGACAACATTAATTTGAAGATAAGTTAAGGAAGTGTTTGATCTTTTTTTATCTTGTCTTCGTGTTTGTTCCCTAAAATTATGTAAAGGAACCTCTGACTAATGGGTTAATTAAGGAAGCTGCTTTTATGTGTCAAACACAACGTGGTAGGTAATTAGATAACTAAAACAACCCCCGAGGGAAGCATGGTGGGTTGATTGATGGATCTCTCCTACAGAAGGGTGGTCTCGGTTAGCCGAGAGATTTCCTCAAAGGAAATGATAACGAGAAATGTTAGGAAAAAGTTGGTCTATGACCTTAGACAATGTTGACTAGGAACCTGGTCTTCAGGTGGATCCTAGTGGGAACGGCTGGATAAGTTTTGTTGCGGGGCAGACTCTAGAGACCCTAGTTGGCAAACCTCGTGTCGTTCCTTCTGAGTGCCGAGCAGCATCTTCTAGATATATCTCTCGATGGATTGCTAAGATGTGTCCCACAATTTGAGAAGCGGGCACATTATAATTGGTCAGAGCAAAACTTCATAATGATACATGATTGATTAATGTTTGGTTCATAAACATATCCTAAACAGAAATAACCTAAGTGGTATGGCTTGATTGTCACGCACCTTCTGCACCCACGAATGCTGACATGCAAGAGAAGAAATTTCTTCTCAAGAAAATTAAGACACCTGAGTTTGATGGCAAGGGAAGGACTATTCAAGCTAACACCAAGATCTGTATTGAGTCCATGGAGGACTATTTTGAGGCAGCAGGAACTGCACCTGCTAACCAAGCCATGCTTGCCAAACTTAAGCTTACAGGTGAAGCGAGACTTTGGTGGAAACAGTGGTACAGAGACCAAGCGATCTTGGAGGGGACAGTCACTTGGAATAAGCTTAAGGAAGCTGTGCAAGGGAGGTATCTGCCACTTGCCTACTGCACACAAAAGATGAATGAATTCTATGACTTGAAGAAGATAGGATTATCCCTTGAAGCATATTATTCAAAGTTTGTTTCACTCCTAAAGTATGCACCCCTAATGGATATGACACAACAGGTGTCAAATTTTTGTGTTGGGTTGAATCCACCCATAAACATTCGATTGGAATCAATGTGCCCAACACACTTACAAGATGCATTGCTCCGAGAAAATCCAATCGTCCAAGAACTTAAATCAAGCAACTATGATGAAGATGACTCACGAGATCAAGACAAGAGGTGCCACAAGTGCGGAGAGATAGGACACATCCGTAAGAGATACCCCAACCACCGATGTTTCCACTGCAATGGACTAGGATACATCCAAACACATTGTCCTGAGTTCGACCCTGAGAATCAGGAACGTGCGGTCAAACGAAGCCGTCTAAACTCTACTTTTGGCTCATATTATGAACCACATGATGATGAAGGCTTGGAGCCTGTTGTAACCTTTGAGGATGACTAGATGTCCTAGGAAGATCCTCTCGAGGTAATAAGTCATGTACTTGGAATAAATCCTATTGCATTCTATGAGTTGTAACAAGTTGTTATTTTAAGAGTTTGAGTAATCAAAGTAGCGCAGTGAGATTGTGATGGGCCCTAACCCACTGGCTCTAAGGCCGAGTAATGCTTGTCTCCCCCAGGTCTTTTCGAGATGAGGATATCTCGATTCCTCTAAGGGGGAGAGGATGTAACATTTCCCCTCCCCTTTTTTATCTTTTTCTCTGAATTTTTTTTTCTCCCTCTCTCTTCCCTGTCGTGAGCATGGCGGGGAGAGAGAGAGGAAGTGAGCTGGAGATGGGGAGGGCATGCAGGCCCAGGTGGCGGGTGGCACCGCTTTGCCACCTCCCCCCCCCTCCACCTATAAAAACCACCCCTCTCCTACCGTTGCAGAAAGGCAGCCCCTGGCCCTCCAACTGACGCTGCAGTCCCCCCCTCCAAACTAGCCCCACCAGGCCTGCGCCATCTTGCTAGTCACCAGTAAAACCCTCCCCCCCTTCCGTGATTAGCATTGAGAGAGGAGAGAAGGAGAAATGAAGTGAAGGAAGGAGAGGGAAAGAAGAAGGAGTGGGAGAAGAGGAAGAGAAGGAGTAGGAGGAGAAGAGAAGAAGTGAAGAAGAGGGAGAAAAGGAGAGAGAGAAGTAGAAGAGGAAAAAGAAGGGGTAGAAGGAGAAGAAGAGAAGGAGAAGAAAAGAAGGAGAAGAGAAGAAGGAAGAGGAGAGGGAGAGAGAAGGTAAGAAGTGAAAAAAAAGGGGTAGAAGGAGAGAAGAGAGAAGAGGGAAGAGAGAGGAGAGGGAGAGAAGAGAAAAGGAGAAGAAGGAGAAGGAGAAGAAGAGGGAAGAGAGAGAAGAGGGAGAGAAGAAGAGAAGGGGAAGAAGAAGGGATAATGAGAGAGAGAAGAGAGAAGGAAAAGAAGAAGGAGAAGAAGAGGGAAGAGAGAGAAGAGTGAGAGAAGGGAGAAGAAGAAGAAGAAGAAGAAGAAGAGGAGAGAGAGAGAAGAGAAGAAGAGGGAGAGAAGGAGGAGAGAAGAAGAAGGAGTGAGAGAGAGAAGAGAAGAGGGAGAGGAAAAGGGAAGGAGAGAGAGAAGGGAAAGAGGATAAGGAGAGAAGAAGAGAAGGAGAGAGAGAAGAAGAAGAGAAGAAGGAGTAGAAGAGAGAAAGAAGTAGAAGAGGAAGAGAAGAGAGAGAGTGAAGAAGAGAACAAGAAGAAGAAGAGAGAGAGAGAGAGAGAAAGAAAGAGAGGGAGTGGGAGCTAGTGAGTAACTTCAAGGAGCCACACTCAAACCTCCCCCTCGGTGAAGGACCCCCATCCAGCGATCTTTCCTATCGAACCTGTCATTCTAAAATCCGTCGAGGTCCGGACTGTCCAATCTCCACGAGCAAATGGCTCCCAAGAAGAAAGTCGCGGGAAGCGTAGGTGCCAAAGCTACCGTTGGTACCAGTAATGTAGGAGAGGCAAGCGGAGCGACCAACATAACGAATACCCCTATGTTCATAAATCAAACCCAGGTTCTTTAAGCTTTGTAATTAATTATGTTTTATTTCTCATGAAAGAAACGAAGGGCTTAGCTACGTGCATGGAACACGGACGAGTCTTAGGCGCTAGGTTGTATGCACGAAATCATAGGGTATGGAGTTTGCATAAGTTAATATGCATGAAATGATAGCTTTTACACACATAAAGTGATAAGGTTTTCGCATTATTTCACATAAAATAATAGCTTTTAAACCAGTTGAGTGCATGAACAGTCATGTAGAAATCATGCTTTGCGATCATGACTAAAAGAAACACATTAAATGATAGACTTCGATGGATAGAAACCTAGACCTTCATGAGATCTGGTGCATTAGGAATAAGTATAATTGCATGTGAATTGTTTTATTGATCTTGCTATGGACTATCGCAAATGGATATGCTCCTAGCCTTTGAAGCTGGTGACCTAACCCGAAATGGATTGTTGACCCAAGTAATGCTTGGTTGTTTGAAAAGGTTGTAAAAGTGTTTTGATACATCCAAGTTAAATTTTGGTTGTGCATGCAATGGGATTGCGATGCCTTGAATCAAGAGCTTGTGCATTCAACTATTTGCTGATGTGGTTTTGGATGCTAATCCAAGTTGTTTGTGATTGATGATTGCATGGCTGGGTCTGAGATGATTGATTGGCATGGAAACAAAAGGGGATGTTTTCCCTAGTAATTTTTATTAAGTTGGTTGCTTCAGCCGTGGTTGATTTCCTAAAGGGATAATTAAGGAAGGATGGCACTAGCTACCCCCACGAACTGCCAAACCCTAACCAAGGGGGTTATGAATCCGCACCGGAAATGTGGACCGAACCCGTCGTGAGAGGTCTCTCCGAGGAAATTACTTGGCATAGGAGGACGCTTGGATGCCAGTGGGGGCTCTCGCCATAAATGCCAATGCCTCGGAACCCTACACAAGTGTTCTACGTGACTTGAGATGGGATCTCGAGGTAGAATCTTGGTAGAATAAACCTTCAGGTTTTGTTGCCGAAAAACGGAAGGATTTTTCTGTGGAGGCAGAAAGGAAAACTGAATTCTCCTGTATGGGCGGGAGACAACATTAATATGAAGATAAGTTAAGGAAGTGTTTGATCTTGTTTTATCTTGTCTTCGTGTCTAGGCCCTAAAATTATGTAAAGTAACCTATGACTAACGGGTTAATTAAGGAAGTTGCTTTTATGTGTCAAACATAACATGGTAGGTAATTAGATAACTAAAACAATCCCCTAGGGAAGTGTGGTGGGTGGTCTAATGGGTCTATCCTACGGAAGGGTGGTCTCGGTTAGCCGAGAGCTTTCCTCAAAGTAAATGATAATGAGAAATGTTAGGAAAAAGTTGGTCTATGACCTTAGACAATGTTGATTAGGAACCCGGTCTTCAGGTGGATCCTAGTGGGAATGGCCGGATAAGTTATGTTGTTGCGGGACAGACTTGAGAGACCCTAGTTGGCAAACCCCGTGTCATTCCTTGTGAGTGCCAGGAGGCGTCTTCTAGATATATCTCTCAATGGACTGCTAAGATGTGTCCCACGATTTGAGGAGCCGTCACATTATAGGACGATTGGATTCACTCGGAGTAATGCATCTTGCAAATCCGTTGGACTCATTGCTTTAAGAGGGTGGTTCAGAGGAGTGTTCAGGCCATGACAAAACTTGGACACTTGTTGTGCAATATCCATAGGTGTCGCATATTTTAGTAGGATTACAAACTTTGAGTAGTAAGCTTCCAGGGTTAATTCCAGCTGCTTGTGCTTAAAGAATTCATTCATCTTCAAGGTTTGGTAGGTTGGCGGAAGGTATCGTTCGTGTACAACATCTTTCAACTGAGTCCACATAGCAGCAGCTTCAAAAATACCTTGATCTTTGCATCATTTCTTCCACCATAACCGAGCTTGGCCAACTAACTTCAGTTTTTCAATCATTGCTTGATTCATGGAGGCAGTTTCCGAAGCAGAGAAATAGTCATCCATCATATCCATATCTCGGCTTCTGCTACGACGTCTAACCCTTCTCCATCAAACTCGAGTGCCTTAATTTTCTTAAGAAGAAATTTCTTCTCTTGCATGTCAGCATTCGTGGGCGCAGAAGGTGCCTGACAATCAAGCCATACCAGTCAGGTTATTTCTGTTTAGGATATGTCTATAAACCAAACATTAATCAATCATGTATCATCATGAAGTTTTTCTCTGATACCAACTATAATGTGTCTACTTGTCCACTTGTGGGACACGTCTTAGCATCCCATCGGGAAAGGAGTCTAGAAAGCACCACCTGGCACTCACAAGGAATGTCACAGGGTTTGCGATCTAGGTCTTCCCAACTCTGCCCCGAAGCGGAAGTATCCGGCCGTTCCCACTAAGGACCGACCTGAAGTCAGGGTCTCTATCCTATCAGCCAAGTCTCTAGGAAGTAGCTAGCATCGAGCTCCAGAGGAACCACTTTACGTAGGAACAACAGAGTTGAAGTGGATTTATGCTGCACTTCCTTCATGGAGAATGGCAAACCAGAGGGATTGGAAGCTCAACCTCTCTGCCCATAAGGCATAGTCCCATTCTGCTCTCCTAAAACATCATAAATCGGGATTCTAACTCTACTGACTCTAGGTCTTCATAGTTTCTTTATTACGTCTTTTGAAAAAATTTCCCAACTAACCGCGACCACCCTTCCATAGGACGGACTCAAGTCACATCCACCACACTTTTCTCGATAGCTTTAGTTGTCTAATTAGGTCCTACCACATTTATGTGAGAAATTTAAAATCAGCTTCATTAATTAAGCCTTTTAGGACATAGAGTTCGTTCACGTAATTTTCAACACATACACAAAAACAAAACAAGCAGTCCTTTTATCAGAAGTACACGGTCCAAATCTCATGGCACTAAATTTCCATCCTTTATCTAGAATACGATCTTCCAACATCCCAGACGTTGGGCTCACGGGGATCTCCAACTCCATTCTAGACAGGCAAGGGGTGTCTAGAGCTCCACCTGACCCACAAGCGGTCTAGGAGTGAGATGCCATTTCCGTGGTTGGCCTTTTCACCACTCGACCATCGGCCTGTGTGAATCGAGCAGTGCCCTCTTGAGATAATCCGCGATGTGATCTTGGAGATGATCCACGCGTGCAAATTATCATTATTTAATTAATCAAATTAAAATTCAAGCACAATCAAAGCAATCAGCCCTAATATCATATTCTAGAAAAACATTCCTTTATTCCCATGGCAACTTGTCATTATAGACCCCTGCCATGCATTTGCCACCAACACAAGCCTTGGAATATTTATCCAAATCACAATGCATCAATCCCTTGATTGAAAGAAAAACATTTAGGGTGTTATTCAATCAACCAACAAATCTAATTGTATTTTTCCCAAACAATACAATAATAAACGCGACAATAATTCCATCGCATATTCACTCTCCCCCTTGGGGCCAAAGAGTAGAATTTACTTAATATTCCCTCCATTAGCCTAAGGCATATGCTAAATATTCCAATACTATACATGACGTAGGTCCTATCATTCCAATGCAAATTAATCAATCTAGCAAGAGCATTTATGCCTCTTCTTTAAGTGACAATTATCTTCTAGCATTTTCCTATTATGTAACATTTTTTTTCTTGGCTTTATCTTCCTTTCTCCTAAGGCAAGGAGTTGCATGCCATCGATGTAAAGTTTACATAATCTCTCCCATGTATGTACCGTGTATATGCATTTTCAAACTTTAAACAACATTATCCTCGGTAAAGATTAATCAAAGACTCATCGATGCTCAATACTTTAGTGTCCCATATGTTGCTTATGCTATGCATGGATTCATCACATAGCAACTAGGTGCAATTTAACTCCCTTTGATACAAGCACTTCACAAACTTCATCTTTGAATATTTGAGATGTGATTTATCTTTTCAATGATCTATTCTAGCACCACAAGGTACGGAGCCTAATGTATCTCTTGTGAGTATTAAAACAAGAATTTATCAATTTGAAAATACATTACTTACGACCGGTACCGCAATTGGATTGACAGTGATGCCTTCGTTCGAAGCTCTGTTGACTGGTTGTAGGATTGTCATCTGCATGCGAAATTCTTCGCTTGGAGGACATCATCAACAAGTAGACTCAAGAGATTAAGAAGTTGGAATAGATTCGAGATGAGATGGGAGAGTATAAGACAAGATGGTTAAATCAAGGATCGAGGTAGAGGGAAATTGTGCAACCTCTCGGCGTAACTCTTCTCTCTCTCTCTCTCTCTCTCTCAAGCTCTCTCTCACAATTTCTTAGAGGGGTATACTCTCTCTCTCCCTCTCTCTTGCAGCCTTTTGGGGTCTCCTTATGCTCCCTTGTGCCTCCCCATGTCTCATATTTATAATGAATTAGAGAGGAGGGGATAAGTCTGAGAACAAGAGTGGAGGGGCTCTTAGAAGACTTAGTGATCTGATGCTCAGATCATAAATCTGATGGTTGCATTGGCTCCAAAAGGGGGGTAAAACTCCAAGAAACTTGATTAGAAAGCTCTTAGTTCACTCCTTCTTCTTTTCTCTGTTCGAAGTGCTGTCTACTGCTTGTAGACTATGATTGTAGCGTGCGCGATTTTGCCAGTCACTTTTCTTTATTTATCTTTTTATAAAATCTCCAAAACTAACTAAAACATCACTTTTCTTTTCTTTTAAATGACTTTTAGTTCTATCTTTTTAGGATAATATCTAAAATATAACAGTTTTTTTCCCCCCCAAGAATCTAATATTTTTGGACCATTCAAACTATACACATTAATACTAGTGATTAATATGGCTCATAAGTCCCATTCACATTGTAATTTTCGTGAAGGGTGGTTACGGTCCTTATCAATACGAGAAAAATGTCAGATTTGTGACTCTCGATTTTTTAAAATATATTTTTATTTGAATGACAATTATTAGCTATTAATGATAGTTAGTTTTTACCTTAGTTAGTCTTTAGTTAGTAATCTTACTAACTTATTAATTGACTAACTAACTTTCAAAATAACCAAGTAGCTTTTATTGCGTGGAAATATTACACATGGTAGAACATGGATTGCAGGTTCGGTTCACATGTTATGGTTATTATATAGAGGATCTCAAAAGTGATTGCAAGTTGATTGCAAAAGGAAAATGTGCTAGAAAATTGTTTACTCTTGATGTAAGTCTACCTAAAATGAATGCTACTATATTTGCATGAGGTTCAAGTATCATGGTTGATATTGAAATCTAGCATAAGAGAATTGGTCATGTGGGATGAAAGATATGCAATCAAAACAAATTGTGAATGACTTACCTAAGTTTAGAGTTGATGGGATGCATAAAGTATGTGAAGCATGCTAATTTGGAAAGCAAGCAAGGCATGAATTTCCACATGAAAAGCATGTATGCAAGAAGCCACTTGAGTTGCTACATACTTGCAACTTTGAGTGGTTGTAAGTATTATATTGTTCCCTTCATTGATGATCATACTTGCAAAGTATAGGCTTACTTTATGTATGAGAAAAGTGAGGTGTTCACTCACTTTAAAATATTTAAGGCTTTCGTTGAGAATGAGAGAAGGTTGCATATTAAATACCTAAGGAAGGGGAGAAGATTTCTCTAATGAGCCTTCTGATTTTTTGCAAAAAAATGGTATATAGAGGAAGTATACATATAGAGATACTCCACAAAAAAATGGAGTTGCTGAGCAAAAAAATAGACATCTTGCAAGGGGAGTTGCAAGAGGAATTTTGAGTGGAGTAGCCACCAAGTTATGTAGATGAGAGTCATCCAAATTACATATGCAGGATTTGTAAGGCCTTGTATAGGCTAAAGCAAGCACCCATGACATGGCATGATAAGATTGCAAAATACCTTGTTAGAATTGCATTTGGCTTTGAGCACAAGTTGATTACTCACTCCATGTATGTGATAGTGATGTAGGTATAGTGATAATTACTATATACATGTATGATTTGATCATTATTAGTGATAATAAGACAGAGATTGACAATGTGAAGGGTCTCCTCACCAAGACTGAATTTGAGATGAAGGATTTTAGAGAGCTACACTATTTTCTTTTCATAGAGATAATCAAAACTTCAAAGGGTATATGGTTGTCATAGAGATAGTATGTGTTAGATATATTGAAGAAGTTTAGTATGGATGATTAGGAGTCTATTTCTATATCTTTGGATATTAATGCTAATCTTAGTATACATGAGGATACTTGATTGAGGATGTCACTATGTATCGAAAGTTTGTGGATAGCCTTATCTCTTTGACAATCACTATGCCAAACCTAAACTATAGGGTTGGTTTGGAGAGTTAGTTTATGCGAAAGCCAAATTTGGATATAGTGCAATGCACATTGTGCTATATTAAGTCCACATTGGATTATACCTTATTCAATGGTACAGACATACCATTGGACTTGCATGATTATACATATGTAGATTAGGTTTGTAGTATTGTAGATAGGATTTCTAACAATGGTTTTATGTTTTCCTTTCGCAGTGTTGCTATTACTTGGAGTAGCAAGAAACAACCAATAGTTGCCTTATCTAGTATAGAGATAGAGTATAGAGGTGCTACAATTTCATCATGTGAGGTAGCTTGGTTACACAAGTTCCTTTGGTGATTTTGAGATGCAAGTGGACAAGAAGGTTATCATTTATTATGATAACCTTAGTAGCATTTAATTAGCTAGGAGCCTAGTATATCATGCATGGACCAAATACATAGCATCCATTACCATTTCATTTGGGAGAGGGTTCTAACGGGTGATATTGACTTGGTTTATGACAGCACAGAGGATCAAGGTTCTGATATTTTCACCAAGGCCTTGGGAGTTGAGAAGCTTTAATGCTTCAAAACTATGCTTAGAGTTTACGAGTTCATGAGCAGCTTGAGAGGGGGTGTTGAGGTGTCAAGCTTTACATGAACTGACATCAACTGCGTGCCTTTGTGATGTGGTAGGATATTATTCATTGGCATGTTAGGTGACTAACATGGGGAAACGCTAGTGATCCTACAATTGGACTACACTTGCATATTCCATCCTTCGTTATGGTACACTCATTATGCTACCTTTTCTTTGCTTAGTGGGTTGACACTTAGTGACCCCATGTACTTATGTTGTGGTACTTTCATATATTAGTATTTTATCATGTTGTAGACTTAGTTATTTTGTGTGGAATAAGAAGAATATTTTATCCATATCTCTCTATGTTCTCAAGTCTCCATTGCTTTTATGTGTGTACGTCTCTTGGGTTCTTCACCTCTCTCCCCTATTGTCTATTTTCACAATTAACTTACGGAATCCAATATTATAACAAAATTGGAATAGAGACATAGAGGTGTGATGCACATTGGTAGGCAAATCAAAAATATTGTGTAAATTCATATGGCAACAACCATCTTTGGAGCTCATTGCAGGTCTGGAGGCTCAAATCTTAGAGCTTCTTGTCCCAAAGGTGACTCTTAAGCCGACATTCAATCGGACTCCAATACAAGAATTTCATCAAGCTTGGATACTAGTGTTTTTAAACACTACTGAGAAATCTATTGATCATCGCTTTTTGGTTAATCTGTGATATAAAGGTTTTTAGGTATTAAGCATATTCATTAAATTCTTAACTATTCTCATCTTTCTTGAGTAGAGTTGTAAGTGTTGAGATGACAAGCTCAACTCATGCGGACATTGATGATGGACCGCCTGGTTAGATGGGTCCGCACGTCTACACTTAGCACGTCGGTGGTCATTATGACTCTTACATGGACACTGACTCATTACTTATTATATTTAAGTTGTTACACCTATTTACAGCTGGCATAGTTATAGCGCCAGTCGACTAGTGTAGTCGGTTATCCATTGTTTGACTTAGTAGGCCACTTTCCTTTATGTTGTATCTTATCTATACTTTGTGTACATTGTAAAGTATGTGGAAGAAGAATAAGAAATCAACAAGAAAACGTTTTGGCCTCCATCTCTCTTCTTGTCTCTTGAGTGAGCTTCTCCGTGTGCATTCTGTATGTGTTCGGCGTAGCATCTTGAGCAACTCCCCCCACCACGCGATTCATGACATGGTATCAGAGCCGCACCACTAAGAGAGGCTGATTTTGAAGGCTGAAGTGAAGGAGAAGAAGCAAGGTTCGAGCAAGCAAGTCACGGGTAAGAAGCTTTCCCATTCTTCCACTCTCTCTCTTGGATAGTGCCTGTGGAGGCACCGGAAGTAGGGTCGAGCAAAAATCTCAGATTGCAGTGAGATTTGGTGTGTGCGAAGAGCACTGTGCATTCTGCAGATGAGCCCTTTAGGGTATTCTTGCAGTTATTTTGGGCATCTGAGGCCGTTTCAGGCCCCATTTTAGAGCCGCAAGGTTGCAGACAACAGTTTCAGGATACACTGTGACTTCGACTATATTGACCGAAAGCGGGTGCACAGGTTACAGATTTCAAATCTGTAAGTTCAAAGTTGTTTACCAACAAGTAAACACAAGGTTTATTTGTAAACTGGTTGCAGATTGTATGTATTGTTGAGCAGACAGTGAAGAAGGTTGTCTGGTGTATTGCTGTGCACTACAGGTTGAGGGTTGCAGAAGATTTTCTTGCTGTTGGTATTAATTTTGTGATAATGGCAGAGAACAGTGGAAGCCCCATCATTGAGAAGCTCGACAAGAACAACTACCCTTCATGGAAGTTCCATGTCACGAACTTTCTTATTGGAAAATGCCTCTACGAGTTTGTTTCAGGTGAAGAAAAGGAACCGGAGGTGAGTGATCCTCCAACTGTAGAAGAGACAAAGGCACGGAAGGAATGGAATGCAAAAGATAAAAAGGTCATGTATTGGTTGTCTGCAGTAATTGACAATAATATACTGGGACACATTAGAAATGCAGAGAATTCATATGCAGCTTGGACCATACTTGAAAGTATGTTTTCTATAAATACAAAGGCACGAAAGATTCAACTCAAGCAAGAGTTGAATACATTGAAGAAAGGGAAGATGTCTATCAATGAGTATACACTTAAGATAAGGAGCATTGCAGATGCCTTGGCAACGATTAATGCAATGCCCGATGATGATGATTTGGTGTCGTCTACCTTGGGTGGACTTAACAATGAAAAGGCTTGGAAGTCTTTTGTAACTTCCGTATATGTCAGAAAGCCATTTCCAGATTTCGATGAGTTGGTCTCCCTTACTGAAGAGATCAACATGCAGAGTGAGACATCTGAAAGAAGTGGTGAACAGGTCCAAGCTTTCTACTCCAGTTCAGGAAGGGAACGTGGCAGGTTCTCTTCAAGAGACCGTGGTACAGGACATGGTAGTGACAACCAGCAAAACAGATTGAATCAGCAATTTGGCGATATGCAGGTTTTAGGAGGTCGGGGTAACTTTAGAGGTAGGGGGAGCTTTAGAGGAAGAGGTGGATGGCAGAACAGAGGTTCTAACAACTCTGGTATTGTATGTCACTACTGTGGCAAAACAGGTCATATTGCAGCCCAATGTTATGCTAAGAAAGATGATATTCGCAGTGGTAAGTTACAGCAAGGAAACTATGCATCGTCTTCACGACAGAATGAAGACAAAAATGAATGTATGTTTGTTATGCAGCATATGCTGAATGCTAT
This sequence comes from Lygodium microphyllum, assembly GCF_053477565.2. Lineage (NCBI taxonomy): Eukaryota > Viridiplantae > Streptophyta > Polypodiopsida > Schizaeales > Lygodiaceae > Lygodium > Lygodium microphyllum. Next base: position 49,277,843 of record NC_141150.1, read on the forward strand.
TACAAGAAAGGGAACACATGATGATGTTTGGTATATTGATTCAAGTGTATCCAATCATATGACCAGCCATGCAGAATGGTTTGGAGAGATGCAGAATTTGCAAAATGCAGGTTATGTGCAGACGAGTGATGATTCATGCCACCCAATTTCACACATTGGAAAAGTTTCCTTTTCAATGCATGATGGTAAGACAAAGAGTCTTTCAGATGTATTACATGTGCCATCCATTACAAAGAACTTGGTGTCAGTCGGTCAGATGGTAGAGCAAGGGCTACAAGTCAGATTTAATGCAAAGGGTTGCTTTGTAGAAGACTTCAATGACAAGTGCAGGTTAGTTGCAAAGGGAAGTAGAGTTGGACGTATGTTTACTCTGGATGTTGGAATTCCTACTATGAATGCTGCTATGTGTGCTAAAGGAAAAGGTGTTATTGCAGATATTGAAATTTGGCACAAACGCATTGAACATGCAAATGTACAAAGGCTGAAATTAATGCAGTCCAAAGGGTTGGTTACAGGTTTGCCTACATTTAGAGTTGCATAATTTCATAAGGTATGCGAAGCATGTCAGTTTGGTAAGCATGCAAGACAACCCTTTTCACATGACAGAGATGTAAGCAGAAATATTCTTGATGTTGTGCATACAGACATTTGGGGGCCTACACAAAATGTATCTCTTGGAGGCAGCTCATACTTTGTCACATTCATTGATGATTGTTTTAGAAAGTTGTGGGTATATTTCATGAAGGAAAAGAGTGAAGCGTTTGAGCACTTTAGAACTTTCAAGGCTGTAGTTGAAAGAGAAACAGGCTTGAAAGTAAAGTGCTTGAGGTCAGATGGAGGGGGAGAGTACCTCTCGAATGAGTTCAGTGATTTTCTAAGGTCTCATGGGATAAAGAGAGAGTTCACATGCAGGTATATCCCATAGCAAAATGGGGGTGCAGAAAGGAAAAATAGGCATATTGCAGAAGTTGCACACGCCTTGATGGATGAAAAGAATATGCCTAAGCATTTTTGGTCTGAGGCTGTTCATACTGCTGTTTATATTATGAACAGAACTCCCACAGCTGCAGTTCATGGTATGACCCCCGAAGAATGTTTTACAGGTAAGAAGCCTGATGTCTCACACTTGAAAGTTTTTTGTTGCATTTCGTATGTTCATGTGCCAGATGAGTTGCGGAAGAAACTGGATCCAAAGGCTGAGAAGTGTGTCTTTATTGGATACTCTTTAGAGCAGAAAGGGTATCGCTGTTATAACCCTGTCACATGTAAGTTCAGAGTGAGCAGGGATGTCATCTTTTGATGAAATGAGCAGTTGGTATGCATCTAGTGGTGATGCATTAGATGATGATGATGATCATGACACTCATGTGCAGGGCTGAAAAGCAAGAATCACGGACTCTTAGTGGACCAGAGACATCATCTGGTAGTCCTTGGTCTGGGAGACTAAGGAGTAGCTCTACATCTTCAGGTGCATCTAGTAGCACTACAGGTAAAGACAAAGGAAAGAGTAAAGTGTTAGAAGGCATTGATGCAGTTCTTGATGGAGACTCCAATGGCTCAGAGAGCTTGGATGATGAGCTTAGCATTCCTTCAGTGAGGACACCAGGTGTACAGAGAGCTCATAATAATGTAAAGGCTCCATTGAGTGATCCGGTGGTACGCAGATCTAGCAGGGTCAGATATCCTGTTAAAAGATTTGGTTTTGAAGGTTATGTAGCTCACCATTATGCTTATATGGTGAAACTAGTTGAGGATGTTGAGCCCACATGTTTTGAGGAGGCTGTTGGTCATGCTCATTGGGATGTAGCAATAGATAAGGAGATGGCCGCATTAGAGGCCAATAAGACTTGGAATCTAGTATCATTGCCAAAGGGTAAGAAAGCTATTGGATGTAAGTGGGTTTATAAGATTAAGCACAGTGCAGATGGTTCTATTAGTAGGTACAAAGCTAGGCTGGTTGCAAAAGGCTATGCCCAGACATATGGCATAGATTATGATGAAACCTTCAGTCCAGTTGCTAGGATGGCAATTGTCAGATGTGTGATTGCTTTGGCAGTAGCCAAAGGTTGGAGGTTGCAGCAAATGGATGTGAAGAATGCCTTCTTGCATGGTGATTTGCAAGAAGAAGTGTATATGGATCAGCCAGTAGGTTATGAAGATTTAGAGCATCCCACGTATGTGTGCAGGTTGAAGAAGGCGCTCTATGGGCTCAAGCAAGCACCTAGAGCATGGTCTGACAAGATCATAGAGTATCTTGTCAATATTGGCTTTTATGTTTCTGATGCTGATCACTCACTTCATGTGAGAAAGGGAGATGCAGGTTTGGTCATCATAGTCATCTATGTAAATGACTTGATTATTACAGGTGATAGTGATAGTGGGATTGCTGAAGTCAAGGACTTTTTGAAGAAGAAGTTTGAGATGAAGGATTTAGGTGAGCTAAGGTACTTTTTTGGCATTGAGGTGATCAGATGTGATGATGGTATATGGCTGTCCCAAAGACAGTATGGCTTGGATATGTTGTCCAAGTATGGTATGACAGCATGCAAACCACTTTCAGTCCCATTGGAGTAGAATGTAAAGTTGAGTGCTGATGTTGGAGATGAGATAGAAGACCCTACTATGTTTAGGAGGATAGTGGGGAGTTTGATCTACATGACCATTACAAGGCCAGACTTGAGCTACGCTGTTGGTTTTGTGAGTCAGTTTATGCAAGTACCTAGAAAGCCACATTTGGATGCAGTCAGACTCATATTGAGATGTGTGAAGTCCACATTACATTATGGACTTTTCTATGAGGCAGGTACAGATGTACAGGTGTTTGTATACACAGATGCAGATTGGGCTGGTAGTATGTCTGATAGAAGATCTACCAGCGGATACATGTTCTCTCTTGGTAGTGCAGCAGTTGCTTGGAGCAGCAAAAAGCAATCTACAGTTGCTTTGTCGAGTACAGAGGCTAAGTATAGAGATGCTGTTGTTGCAGCATGTGAGGTAGTATGGCTACAAAAGTTAATGGTTGATTTGGATGTGCAGGTGGAAGGTCCAGTTGTCATTTATTGTGACAACATGAGCAGTATATAGTTGGCTAGGAACCCTGTGTTCCATGCCAAGATAAAACATATTGAGGTACACTACCACTTTGTGAGAGAGAAGGTACTAGCAGGTGAGATTGACTTGGTGTATGTCAGCACACAGGATCAGATAGCTGACATCTTCACGAAGGCATTGGGTACAGAGAAGCTTTAAAAGTTTCGAAGCTTACTTGGAGTTGCAGAGATGCAGTTGAGCTTGAGGGGGAGTGTTGAGATGACAAGCTCAACACATGCGGACATTGATGATAGACCGCCTGGTTAGATGGGTCCACATGTCTACACTTAGCACATCGGTGGTCATTATGACTCTTACATGGCCACTGACTCATTACTTATTATATTCAAGTTGTTACACCTATTTACAGCTGGCATAGTTATAGCGCCAGTCGACTAGTGTAGTCGGTTATGCATTGTTTGACTTAGTAGGCCACTTTCCTTTATGTTGTATCTTATCTATACTTTGTGTACATTGTAAAGTGTGTGGAAGAAGAAGAAGAAATCAGCAAGAAAACGTTTTGGCCTCCATCTCTCTTCTTGTCTCTTGAGTGAGCTTCTCCATGTGCATTTTGTGTGTGTTCGGCACAGCATCTTGAGTATGATAGTAAGACTATGTGTCGGATTTAAACACATAGACCATTTCTATCTCTTTATCTAATCTTTTTTCTTTTTATACATCAATTACTTTCAACTTGATACTTACTTTGTTTGAAACATCATTTCATTTGCTTTCGCTCTTATTGCCTACCTTGTAAAAGATTAGACACAGCCATTGCCTTGTGCAATCAGTAAAACCTTTCTATCATGGCCTATGTTGATATAAAGCCTCAAATCTGCAAGTTTGATGGGAGAGACTTTCACCCATTGTAGGTATTAGTGAAATGTAAAATTATGGAAAGGGGTTATTAGGCCTTCGTCAAAGGGACCAAAGCCATTAATCCATCTAGCCCTATAGATATCGAAGATGATGAAAGAGCCAAAGCCATAATAATGTTGCACGTGGATGAATCCTTAATCCACCACATTAATAAACTTCCAACTACAAAGGAGAAGTGGAACAAGCACCAAAAATTTATGGTATAAGAGGAAAGAACTCCAAAATCTTTCTCAAAATACAGTTCTTCAGCTGGAATACAAATAAGGAGAAGACTTGGGAAAGTTCATTTCCCACATGAAGGGACTGATGGCCCAATTAGCTTCAGTCCAAGCTCTAGTTGTTGCTGAAGAAGATTCCATTGCCATATTTTGAAAGCTGTAAGAAAAGTCTTTTTAGCTCTTGTTACTACCCTAACAAATGTACCAAATTCTACACTTGAAGGTGTCATTTAGACTTGTCTAGATGAGTAGAAAAGAAATCAAAAGGAAGGCAACACTAGCTCAACATCTACCTCAACAACCCATGATCAACTCTTAGTCCATACTATTTATACTAAATGTTTCTTTTGCAATAAAAAGGGACATATTGTAAGAAACTATTGGAGAAAATATCCCAACATGATGAAGTGCAACAAATATGAGCAAATAGGATATATCACTAGTAAATGTCCTAACTCCTCTGAAGCACCAAAAGAATTGAAGGCCAACTATGTCTCCAAAGCACTTAATGGCTGCTTTTTTGGATCTTTTGTATCATCTTTCCATAAACATCATTGTAACCTACTTTATAAAGGCATCCCACTTATTCATTGAGGGGGAAAACCATTCACATGATATGTAGTCCAATGCCACCTTGGCATTTGGGGGGGTGTTAGAAGTATAGCATGGGAACCTTGTGCAAGCAAGGAAACAAGAGGAAAGCTGAGGACCTGTGAATGGACTAGAGGATAGGGAAAGCCCTAACCTTAGCTTCTAGTGGCTATATAAATAGCCCAAAGGTCACTCTCAAGTAGATAAGAAAGTGTACTTTAGTTGTACTTGAGCAACTTACTAAGCAATATCTTTTTCTTATACTTGAGCTCTCTTCTCGCTCTTGTGCACACATCTCCATGTTGCCACTCTAATGTTTTGACATATGTGTGGTGCATCTATAGCATACTCATTGAGTAGTAGGTGGGGATGAAAGAGAGAGAGAGAGGAAGTGATATATACTAAGCTAAGAGTGAGGGAAAGTGAGAGAGGGTATATAAGTAAGTGAGATAGAGAGCATAGATGATTTTAGTGGCTATATGTCGCCAAATGGCTATACTTTTATTTTTTTGGATTTTTTTTGAAACTCGAGTAGGTTGAGTTATAACTCCAAAATTTTTTATTCGCCAACATTTCTAAGGTATATCGAGATTTTGAAGGCTCTTTCGCCATTCCTGAGAAACAAATATTGAAAGAAATATATTAAATTCACCACAGTGTTTATAAGTTATGGGATATATATAGAAACATTTACCACACGTACATATGTACTCATACACAGTACATACATAGACACATGTCACATACTACTTATCCTTGAACACAATATTAGTGAGTATGGGAATCTCCCAATGGGAATCTTCCAATTCCTATTTTTTGAATACTAAAAAGGTGGCACCTAGATAACATGCCCATAAGTTTCTCAAAACCATATGATGTGACCTATCATTGAAAAGCACTTGAAAAATGGAATCTATTAAAAGCTATAGAGTGCTCGATTTGAAGTTATAGTGTTCAAGTTACGACAAACCCAAAGATTTGACCATGTGTCCCAAACTTATGGGAAATTCCCATATTCCCCAATATCGTGTTCTCGCTCCTTCTTTACATACTCATACACATGACTCACACACACCATTCCGCACACAGACATTACTCAACATTACATCTACTCTTGTATTCATACATATGTATACACAATTCGTAGAACCAAAATGTTTGAGGTACTCATGGTCCAATAACTTGAGCTAGGCAGATCTTTGAAGCATGTATCTTGAAAGTAGCAAAGCAAGACATAGCTCTACCTAAAACCCATAAATGCTAAGGGACTTCCCCTCTTCATAGACTTGATCACACATAATACCTCCCCTTCAATGAATGGTTTATCCAAGAGCAAGCTAATTTCAGCAAGGTGCCAAGGACTCTCTCCATTTCCACATCCAAGATTTTAGTAACACACTAGAACCAATCACCAACACACCTGGGCTCAACTCCTAGGGATTCCACCTTATAGAACATGTAAGATACCACATGAGTTCAAAAGAAAGGGTATATTTATTATGCTGACTTGTTGTTTTCTAAAAACAAAAGGGATTTATAAATGTGCTTAATGTAAATTCCCATTATGGGTATTTTTATTTGAAAATTCTTAGAGGCACAATTGGGGGGGGGGATGTGCCTGAGATGTATTTATTTGAGAGCCCCAAATAAAAGTCATGTCTCCTTTACCACCACTTTCTCTCTTGGTATACAAAGTGTTGGTTTATTTTCAAACCACTAGCATGTTTGCTTGGGATCTCCCTACTTCATAAGGATCCTATGCCTCTTTCAACATCCACTGTTAGCTATTAGTTTGTACCTTTCTCATTCAAGCCAAAGGCATATAGTCTATAAGAAAAAAACTAATGCTTTCTCTTTGTAAACTCCTCAATGGAAACCCTCAAATAGCATTGTACCTTCCCTCCAAAAAAAGACAAAAGGAAAAGCTATGCCTACAAAATTATACCATACGGTTTTGTTGAAATATACCTCACCTTTACCAATGGGTGGGTGATTTCTCTTCTAATCACCTTATCATCCTCTACATGCTAAGACAACTTGCTTCAACGTATGAGGATACACCCTCCTCCATGATCTCTACAAGGATTTGAGACCTAATATCCTTCTCATAGCTAGATTTGGGAGGGCTACAATTGCATCTCAAGCCCCCCTCAAGTCTTTGGGTCCTTGCTTTATCTTTTGATCTTATGCAGATGTGGAATATCAAGAGTATGCTTAATATATTAAAAGTATGCTTGAACTTCATGCTCAACCATAATTTTTAGAAGAATACAATATTTGAAAAGAAAAGAAAAGCATTCATCAGACACTTTTATGTTAGGCCACCAAATATGGATGCAATGAAAAAATTTAGCTAGCTTGGTCGTGTGTGTCATGAATGGTACACAAGACATAGGGTTCATTAATTGAATTTTATCATAAAGAACTCCTCTCATCCCTAATGAAAAAAGAGAATAATCTTCACTCTATCATGTGTTCCAAACTCTTTGAATGAATTAGATTAGAAGCCCACTTTAATTTTGTGGAGATGAATTGTTTTGCAAAGGGAAGAGAGGGAGAGTGCGTACGTATGTAATTTTGTGAAAATGTGTTATTTCGTGAAAGTGGAGCAAGAGAGAGAGAGAGAGAGAGAGAGAGAGAGAGAGAGAGAGGGAGAGAGAGAGAGAGAGAGAATAGAGTAGAGTAGAGTAGTTTATTATCATCCACAGAAGGCCAAATTATGACCCATGGGACCTTTCTAGATATACAATGATTCTCCTCCCCCATGGTAGGAAAGGGTAGCTACGGTGAAAGAACGATTTATGCAGCTGGTTCTCCCAAAAGCGTAACATGCAGGTGATGAGAGCCCCTAACTTCGATATAGGAGCAGTAGTCAGAAACTGGTGAAGTGGCCCGTGTAAAGGGATATCAAAGTCAGCCCGTATGTGTGTATATGCTGAGCATGTCATAATCATGTGCTCCTCTGATTCTACACTCTGTAGTCCACACAATTTGCATAACTTTGTCTCTCTTGTTTGTCCACTCCATGCACATGTCTCTATCAATAAAGTGCGTGATCAAGTTTGAAGTTGTGAAATACTCCGTCTAAATACCACTGAGAGTGGGTTGGCTATGTATGGCTGCATATGTGCCTCTGGCTGCATGTAGGATTCCCAACATGAAGGATAGATATGCATACTGTAATAAGCAAGTTTGCCATTTTCTCCCTTGCTTTGATGTTTTGCTTGATACACTCGTAAGAGGTATGATTGAAATGTGTCCATGCATGTATCTTTTCGGATGATGCCATATCTAGATATCTATCCACTCCCCACCCTTTAAACCATTTTTGCATATCCAACACCCATCCTGTGGAAAGCACTTCAGCATTCCATGCCCGTTTGGGGAGCCTACTATCATCCATTTGATGTACTCGAGTGGCATATCTCAGTATTCGGATCATAGCATGTACCTCAATTGGCTGATGACCAGTTTTCAAAAGCATAAGTACATATGGTGTGGTACTTTTGATGCCCAAATGTCTACGAATAAAAGCTTTTTGTAGCTTCTCAATGTCATTCCATGCAGATGAGGAGATGCTCCCCTCCACACTTCCACTCCATATAATCTCGTTTGTAGAACATATGCATAAAAAATCATACAACGTATTTTTCAACATTTAGTATCTATATAGTTGCAGTTGTTTTCAAAGTGATAATACTTTCTTTTCCCTATCATTAATTGCTACTCCACATATGTATGCCATCTATGGTCTAGAGGTATCTCAATCCCCAAGTATTTGAAAGTAGATACTATCTCTTTAGGGTGTCCCGTGTAATGTACTTTTGGTGGAGTCTTTGATTGCTTGGTGCACATAGCCATTAGCTTCGTTTTTTATACATTTACCATCAAACCACTATCTTGACAAAATGGTTCAAGAATCCCCATGAACTGCTACATACGTTCCCCAGTATATGTAAAGAAGACCACATCATTTTGCATAAAGTAGAAGCAAGATGGCAAACATACCAATATGAAGGCTTTTGGCTTCCTCTTCATTCATAGTTGTGAGAAGTATTTCCTCTACTTATCAATGCATAAACCAAATAATGTAGGGGGGAGTGGAAAACCTTGTTTGACTCCCATATTACTCTCAAATACTTGTGACATCCCATTGCGACCTCTGCACCGGCACACCACTCATTGATATGTCCTATAAATTAAATTTGCATGCATAGATCATTTGGGACCCCTAATTCTTGCATTTGTTACCATAAGCCAACCCTTGGTACGGTGTCAAAATCCTTCTTAAAATCCACAAAATAGCAATACAAGGTTGCTCCCTCAAGCCGACTCTCATCCATAAGCACACGTAAAGTAACCAAATGGTCTATGATGTTATGGCCAGGGTGAAAACCTGCTTGTCCATAAGCTCGTTTATTATTAATGTTTTGCCCATTTACTCAATTGCATTTGCAGGATAATGGTGAATAGCTTTGCCATGGTTGATCTAACCATAATCGTGTGGTATTTTGTGAGTAAATTGCAATCTCCTCCCTTATACAACCGTTATATTTGATTCTCCTGCCATTCTTGGTGAAAACCATATGCAAAAGCCTGATGTATCACATGCAACATAAACAGTCTCATCTCCTTTGTTGTCCATTTCAACATCTCCGCATTCAAGTGCAAAGTATCATATGCTTTTCCATTAGCCATCTTGTTGAGGATTTCCTCCAATGTTTCTAAAGTGAACAGAGCACTAAATGGCTGTGTATGTACATCACATTTGATCGGTTTTACCCCTTTATGCATGTAAAGTTCCATAACATACAATAGCATGTCAGCATCTGTAAAAACCCCCATAATATTTGATCATTTGGCTTTCAATTTTCTCCATGCTTGCCTTGGACATTTCTCAAACTCCCAAGCATCTTCACTTTCTTTGGCCGCTACATATCGTCGTCACTTTTTACGCATGAGAGCATTATATCATTTTTCCACCTCACTTCGTTCTTGTCCCTTAGGGAGGATTTTCAGCTTTCTATGTGCAGCCTTACATTCATCATCAAACCATTTCTTGCATGGCAATCCTTTGACATTTTTGTGACTCCCCTTTGATTTCCCAAAAACCTCTATAGCTGTATTTAACATTGCATCTCTCAAATCAGCCCATGTGCTCCTAGTAAGATTGCTCATAAGACTATCTAGGTGACCAACATATGCTTATTTCTTGTGTGAGAGGTAGTCACAAATGTATGTGGTTTGAAGCTCTTAAAGGAATGCGAGTTAAGTTCATGTGCGAAGCACAACTGTACTCTCCTAGAATGTGACCTGTTGGAGCACTAATAGATTGTTGCATCTTATACATTCTTATCGAGAGAAAGGGAAAGTTAGGATGCACTTTGTAGGCAACATGGTTTATTGATGTATTGCGTGCAATTGATCAATCATTCTTGCAATGCTTTGCATGGCATAGTTGCCATAAAGATTCATCATAGAGCAAATGTAAGCCAATGGGTTGGTGGTGGCTGGCCCTTCATATCAAGGTGAGGATTATCCTAGCTATCATGGCTTTTGACCACTATCCAATCGATGTAGTCTTCAAAATCACCTCCATTTCAACTCAAGGTATCCTTTCTAAAGAAACATAAATTCATTGAGTAAACTAAACAAGCTTTGGCTTAGGTTGGTTGAAGGAAAGTTGAACGTGCTCTTAGATTAGAAGGCTACATGTTTTTATCAAATTGCACTTTCAAAGAAAGATGGCAGAGATCAAATTGCATTTAGAAGAAAACATACGGTTGGTGTTTTTAGATGTAAAGAGTTTATTTTGTATGATATTGCTCTTAATCATAAAGATGCTATTCTCATGTGGCTCCTAGTAGAACATATTGAAGATTTTCTTATAGCTCAAGAGACGAATAAGATTGAAGGTTTGAAAATCCAATTAAAGGGAAGATGGTTGATAGAGGGAGATACCCCCATCCCTCTCTTTTTTTCAATACTCTTAAGATCAAGTATAGAAAAGATATGACAATCATGATGGAAGAGGAGAATGGATGCTCTTGTTTTGATGGCCTTCACATGTTTTGTAGGCCTCTGCTGATGCTCTCCACAACTTGCTTAATCATAAGGGAAAGCTGGTTGTTAAGATAAAGAAGAGGGTGGATTTTAAGAGGAATGACAAAGCAATCATCTTGAAGTCAAAATACAACTAGAAGAACTTATACCCACAAACCTCTTAGAGAAGAAAAGGTAGGCTCTTAGATGTCTAGCAAGCTACCCCTCTACTAAACTGAATGTGTTCATATGGGAGATATTGGCTAGAAAGCTACTAATGAAAGATGCACTTGCCGATTTTAAAAGTTTTAGTACTATGCCTTGTTTGTTTTCGGCAGACATAAAACTATTCTACACTTGTTTTGGCAAATCCCAATGGCAAAGACATTGTAGACTAAACCAAAAAATTGGGTCTCCCAAAGCGGGTCTTAATGCTTCTACTAGCATGTGTCTATCACTTTTTCAAGGACAAGGGTGCCTTGTATGGCAGAACCCTCAAGCTTTGGAATGTTGTAAGAGTTGTGATTTTGAATCACACATGGTTTCGTAGAAACATGTTTCCTATGTAGAAAGCTAGAGCCCCATAGGTGTAACTTTTGTTTAGATCATGCATATTTTGAAACCTTAGCCTTATTGAAAACCTTAGGCACTGCCCCATGCAACCCCCCCCCCCAACTACTGTAGTGAACTGTATGCCAAGATAGTAATGCAAATGGCTAAGATTTGTAACATCAAATGAATGTTGTGATTTGACCTTCAAGGCCACAATACACATCTCGTGGAGCCCAATCAATAGCATATTGTCCACATAAATAATGAGAATCAACAGAACATTTGCATTTATGTGGACAAAGAGCATGCTCTTAGTGTGAGTGACTAAAACCAAGAGCAATCAAATGAGTGTGCATGAGGTGTGCAACTTGTTATAGGTGCTTGTTTCAAACCATACGAGACCTTATGCAAACAACACCTTGCTCCTAGTATTTGAGATATCATTCCAGCTACTCTCCAAGAGCTAGGGTGATTGTTTTGGGGTAAAACCATAGGATATTTCTTGATGATGTAAATCTCTATTAATAAAAAACGTATTGTTCAAAAAAAAAGGCACTTAAGCCAATGGGGTTGTGGCGTAGCGGTTTGGGTGTGGGTCGAGTTATGGGGGTGTGTGAGTTCCAACCCTGCGCACCACATCCCAAAGGCACAATTAAAAAATATATATTTGCTTCAAAAAGGTACTTAAAGGAATTGCAATTTTCAAATGCAAAGCTCATTGCATTTCCATTCCCTCGCACAAAAAAAAATTTAAGCAAAAATGTCATAAACCTTGAGATTGCACAAGATTGTGTGCATCTTTGTTGGCATGTGTGTGTGTGGGGCATCATGAGCGAGCACTCTGCCCCCTACATCTAATCCTCCCTCACAATGCTCATCCAGTAGGAGCGAACCAAGCCCCAGCATTCAGCTAGCCCACAAGCAGGGTGCAAACCCCCCCCCCCACAACAAAGATGAGGATGACAAGAATGCTTCCGCGATGAAGATTGACTTCAAAGCTACTTACCTCAGATCTCAGCTACTTCAAAAGGACCCTAGCCGCCTCAACTAGAAGCAACCTACCCAATCTTGTCATCTTGGGTCTCCTGCTTCTCAGTGTCCTCATCCTCATCATCATTTGCAACCATGGTGACTCCTTAGCCCTCCTCTGTGTCTACTCAGGCCCTAAGGGTGCTGAGAAGAATCCATACCCTGAAGTAGACTTCAAGAAGGTGCACAAAGTGGTAGATATTGAGAAATTTCATGTTGTCAAGGTAGACAAATGGAGTGTGGTAACAACCTCTGACTCTTTCACCGATCAAGTTCAGGCTATGGTGAAAATGCAGGGATGGCAAGTTGTTGCCGTTGGAGATACAGACACACCAAGTGATTGGGAAGTGAGAGGAGTCATTTTCTTGGAAGTTGAGCAGCAAGCAGCTCTTGGTTATAGGATCCTTGCCCACCTTCCATATGTTTCATATGTGAGGAAGAATGTTGGATATTTATTTGCAATCTAGCATGGTGCAAGGTGATCTATGATGCAGATGAGAATGCATTCATAATACGGGGGATCTGAGCAATGACTTTGACTTGGAGCTATCTAATAAGAGGAGCAATAATTTATTGAAGTATTTTTCATTTCATAACAGAACAATTTTCAACCCTTACATTCACTTTGGCCAAAGATCTGTTTGGCCTAGGGGCTTCCCTCTAGAATCTATAAGCAACATAAATGCAGAGATTTCTTATGGATATGTGCCAAGTGGAAAATAGTCTATTCTCAGCAAGGATTAGCCAATGGTTTCCTTAACTTTGACTCTATTTTTTATAATACTCAAAAATCAGAATCTAAGTTGTTTGATATCAAGTTTGATACACATGCCCTTCCTGTTGCACTTCCATAGGATATGATGGCTCCCATTAATCATCTCAATACATTGTTCCATTCTCAGGCTTTCTAGGAGCTCATTCTTCCTCTATCAGTAAATCTTGGAGTTTCAGACATAATGAGGGGATATTGGGTGCAAATACTCTTATGGGAGATTGGGGGTTATGTGACACTATATCCACCATCGATTGAGTGGAAAGATACCTTGAAGCCACATTTCTTTGAAGATGAGAAGGAATTACATGACAATGTTGACACGCTGGCTGACTTTTTGGTCTCTTGGAGATCAAAGAAGGCAACCTTGTTTAAATGAGTTGATGATCTAAGCTATTCTATGGCTCAAGAACGTTTTTGGATATCTCAAGATGTGGATTATATTGTGGCTTGGCTTCAGGATCTTGTTTCAGTGGGGTGCACCCAACCAAGAATGTTCACTCTTGAAATTGACAAGGGGAAAGCTCTAACAGATCAGTCAGTACGTTGGGAGTTCCTACCTCTAGCACTCCCCTCCACACACCTTGGTTTGGTTGAAGCTTCAAGAGTAGGCTTTGAAGTTGGAAATTTTCTCAAATGGAGAAAGTTTTACGAGGATGTTGTCTTAATCACGTTCTATGATTCGCCAGTCAATAAAATAGCACTTGGATGGAGAATGCTTTATGGCAGAATTTTCAACACTGTGGTTATACTTTTGGAACAAAGTGATCCAGCTTTTGGAGTTGAAGCAACTGAAGTATGGCAAGCATACAAGTTAGTGAAAGAAATACTCTTTTACCTCAATGTGGATATACATGCTAAACGTTATCAGTACATTCAAATAACTTGTGTTTGTAGTTTATATCATTTGTTTGTGAAGGTCTAGCCCATAAACAAAATCTTGCCTTGATGTCTTGGGAGCATTTTTACTTCACAGGTTTATGAATGACATAATTATTGAGAAATGAAACCATTGTCCTAGGGGTGCCTTGTCTTTGGGCTTCTTTAGTCCATCTTGTATCGATAGAGTTTTTCACAACTAAATCATTGAAAGTAGTAGGTTCTATTTATATGTTGCAGTGTTAATGCTTCTAAAACAAACTAGGACGCCTTCAAAGACATGCTATGCATCAGTAATTGAAAGAAAATGAAACTCAAAATAGGAAAGGATGTCTAAAGCAGCCCATTTTTTGACACTAGCTTCATTATACAAATTGCCAAAGAGTGGAGTGATAGAAGCTTGCTTTGATGATGTTGAATATAGGACAATTAGAGGAGAATGACTTTATTACCACACAGAGTTGTTGACCCATGACTCATGCAAGCATGCTTGGATGATGTTATAGATGAGGAAAAAAACCCCATTAGTCATACTCTTGCCATTATGGAAGCGTGCCAATACATCTTCAAGTCTTGTGAAAATGATGAGACCTAGAGACAAAAGTGCTTCAAGCACTATCGAATAGGCCCTTCTTTAAACTTTTACCTCTGTTGTGATTGCCAAATTTTGTAGAACCAATTATTAGCATTCAACTCTTTGCGCACCAAGGGATTAATATATTGAAATACATGATCTATATATCCCAAACATTCCCTCTAGATGTTGTTGTGACAATGCCAATATCAAGTAGCTAGTTGGATGGATGATTCTAGTTTTTTATGCACATCGGAGTTTTGTTTGTTAACCATCACTTTTTCTTTTGTAGACGACTTTCTTAGATCTTTGACTGCTATCCAAAAGTAGAGGGGTTCCTGTTTATTAAAGATCATGTTATTTTGAATTATTGGAACTTACTACAAGCCAATAAAACTAAATTTTGGAATTTTCAGAAGGTTAGTTTGTCAACTTTTTGCCTTGAAAATTAACTCCTTTGTAAATTTGACTTTAAAAAGATCATGTTTTTTTTTAAATTTCATTTAATGTAGATATTATGTGAGGATCAATATTTTAGTGTGGGGTCCAGGCTATTGTACAATATATAGATGGAATTGTTTCATTAACCCTTTTTTAAAATTCCAATGGTTAAGACACGTAGTGTTGGTAGCTGCTGTTCACAAGATGTTGTAATGTTGAAACAAGCTTCTGATCAACCTGTTGCTCTCTTTGAACTATCAGCACATTGTCTAGTGAAAATGGCATTGTAGAGATTATTCAAACTGATTTGAACGGCCAACAAAGAAATTGTAATTGATATATACACTTGAGTCAGGTTGTTCCTTTCTAGTTTATTGCTGCAAGAATTATCCTAAAAGCATGCTAAAAATAGACATCATCTTCTCTGAATAGGAGGAATCCTGCCTATCTTGCAGATCTGAATAGGATGCTTGGGGTGACCATGAGCTTTTGTATAATGCATTCCCTTCAATTCTTAGATATGCCTACTACTGTGATGATATCAAAAACTCAAAGAGATATTCATTATCTGTAGATTCTGAAGTTTGAAGGTATGGTCAACAAAGACACTTAGGGTCTTCATCAAGAAAATATCCTTACACCATTGAACATAATCAGATGTTTTGTCCTAGACCATTTGATTTTATGCTAAGGAATCAGAGGAATAGGTAGTGAGCTTGTTGTAAGTTGACATTCATGTTACATGCTGCATTTAAGTAGCTTGATGGGAGAAAAGGATTTGTATAGTTGGCCTTATAGGTTTAGGAGTAGCATCAACAGCCGAAGGATATTAGATCAGCCCACTCACTATCATTCCAAACTTACTGTCATTCTAGGCTTAACTTGGAGCAATTTTTTTGGGCTTTACAACTTCACCAGCTACAAACAAGCTAGCAATGGAAGTTTCATCTTGAAGACCAGTTTGAACTCCACCACACATGTAATGTGCTATTAGTACCATAGGTATCAGACACTTGACACTACTCTACTGGCTTCATTTGGTCTTTTCGAGCAGCCTTACCCATAGCTTGCAACATCAGAAGAAACAAATGATGATTGCAACATCAATCTCATCATTGCTACTTTGAAGGCCTTCAATAATCTATTCAGGATTCAGACTTGTAAAATTTTCTTCCTTCTTATGGTTGCTTTCTCATGGAAGTCCTAGAATGGGCACTAGGTTAGGCTAAGTCATCACTTAAAGCATTTGATTTTCAAGTCCCTTTGTGTTGATTTGGATTTGAACACTATTTCTCTCTTCTTGGTATCTAAAGACTATTAACAAAAAAATGATCAATGTACTCCTGTTTGATCTCTAGAAATTGTCAAAGAAAAGTTTGTTCCCCACCCTATGCATAGCAATGTCCCAGGAATACACAAATCTCGGAGCACACATTAAGGCGGACAAAATTGAGTCCGTGGCAAGATAGTAGCCTTGTCATTCCTAACAAGCCTTCTAATAACTAGATCATTAGTAGTTGTAACCTTGAAAAAGTTCCTATTTTTGAATTGCCCCAAATGCTGCTCACTCTTTGGAGTTACACGGTCATAAGTCTTATTATAATATTCAAGGTCACCACACATGAGAAGGTCCTCTGGCTCTTCAACATTGAAGCTTAGCTTGGTGAATGTGGTAAAAGGGATCTAATCTAACATAGTCCATTCAGGCTGAATGTCAATAGAACTGCGAAAGACAGCCGCCCTCAAGGCACTGCGCATTCCGGATCTAATTGTAGAGTCGATTGTGGCAAATTTTCTCTTTCTCAATCTCATGCTTTCCAGAGAGTTAAAAACTATAGAGCTATCTTGAAGCTTAATATAGCAGCAACAAGATGAGCTGCTTAAGTGTGCAAACCCTATACTTCTTTATGTTGAGCTAAAGAAGGAGACTAAAATCCAACACTTGCTTTTTTTGCCATGTTAGGCCTCTTAAATGATCGAAGCATAAAGAAACTTGTAGAGCAGATAACAAAAGATCCTGTTGTCAACAATATGGCCAAATAGATGCCACGCAGTGTTCAAATTGCTGGTTCAAGTGGTATCCCTCAGCTAGACACACAGTAGTACATCAATGCAATGCAACAAGTAATGCAAAATCCTCAATTTATGACCATGACTGAGAAACTTGAAGCCTATTATGGAGGAGATTGAGACAGGGAAACCTGCAGTCATGATGAGATATTAGAATTATCTGAAAGTGTTGAGCAAATTGGATGATGCTATGGGCTTTGCAGTCCTAGGAAGAATGTCATTTGATGATGGTCATGGAAAAATTCAAGATGATTTATCAACAGAATCGTCCAGGGAAACTTTGTGGAGCATCCTTCCTGATGACATTCAATTTGCCAAAGTCTTAACGTCCTCAGCAATGGTTGCCAGACCTTTCTTGTGAGCAGTGATCTAACACTAGGTTACCTCCTAGATCAAGACATTGCTAAATTAGAGCTAGCAGAACCAAAGAAAATTGTCTAATCAAACAAGATAAACCACATGTTTTTGTCACTCTCTTCCTTTGGTTCTTGATCAAGACATTGCTAAGTTAGAGCTAGCAGAACCAAAGAAAATTGTCTAATCAAACAAGATAAACCCCATGTTTTCGTCACTCTCTTCCTTTGGTTCTTCCTTTTTACATCCGCAGGAGCAAGTGCAACTGCACCACCACCACCCCCTGACACAAGGACAGCACCATCGATGGCAACAAAAGCTCCACCACCACTAGAGCCAACATTTGTAATTACACGTTTAATCATGAAATCCTTTCACTGAGACTTAAGAAGTTATTGAGTTATTGCTTAAAATTCACGCTCTCTAGTGTGAGCTCTTTTGCGCTGCCATGGATTAGGCCATGGCTTTTGTGGATCAGCTGAATCATTTTGATGTGGAGCTATTTTTCGATCACGTCAACAATGCGGTAACCTCTCCATCCTCTTCCGAGAGAGAGAGAGAGAGAGAGAGAGAGAGAGAGAGAGAGAGAGAGAGACAGAGAGAGATAGAGAGAGAGAGACAGAGAGAAAGAGAGAGAGAGAGAGAGAGAGAAATCGCTTTAACGAAAAGAAACAGAAGAATTCTCAGAATCGTTTATTTGTTCTGTAGGCCTATGAAATTTTCAAGGACTCCTTTGACACCCTTGAAGAGTAGGTCCATAGAAGCTCTCTATTGCTGCATTTATGTAATGAATGTTTTTACTTGCATACATGAAGTTCTTGATTGCACATGCAAATCATGAGATGTCTGATAAGGCACTTGTGCGAATGCAAAAATGTGTCGCTCTTACTTGGCAATCCTAGCGAAGATATGATGAAGGCCACTACCAGGGTCAGTATGACCTTCACTTTTGCATGATATGCTCTACCTTTGATGGGGATTATGTTAGTTTCTAAAAGTTTCTTCGCATTCTTATCAGATGCAACTCTGTGTGGTGCATCATGGGCTGCAGACATGGGTCTAAAAGAGCATTGCAAACAGGTGTTGCTAGCTCCTAGGCTCGAGGGTGAGCTTGTTTGGCTCCATAGTTGGGAGATAATTTTGATGTCCAATCCCTTTTGTGTTGAGTTTGGCTTACGTCATGTTTTTCTCTTTTTGGTCTTTGTTTTGCTCTTCATGTTTTTCTCTTTGCCCTTTTCGCTCTTCTTTTTGCTCTTTTTTCTTTTTTCTTTGCTCTTTTTGTACTTCCTCCATGATATGTTCAAGTCACCCTTAGCCAAAGGCATAGACTTCTTGTTAGATCAAAATGCAGTTGTTTACCTAACACACGAAATTTGCTCTGAAGGGTTTTTCTCAAGGTCGATCGGCAGATAGAGTTGAAGTAGATGAAATCTAAATATTGAAACGTTTGGATCTAGAATATGCATTCTACTTGGATTCTTCTCTCTAGAGTACATTAACTATCCTGGCTAGTTATTTGCCTAGTTTCTAGATCCAACCATTGTAGTTAATGTGGATCTATTCATTTGTTATTGATGGGCACTTAGATTAGTAGTGTTTATGGGCTGAATGATTGAGGGTTTTAAAAAAAGAGTCCTATGACTCCGCAAGGTGATTTACTATAGGTTCTCTGTCCATTCGAGGGTATCATCACTGCTAGTGACGTTTTTTGGTGCCTATTAGTGATGTTGGTACCTTGCCTCTATTGTCTGACCATTCATTGAGCTCTGTTTTTGAGGCCCTACATGTTCTTGACTTGGGCTTCTCTCTTCTCTCAATTCATGGTCTTCCTACTCTCAGGACTTGTATTGTCTACATGGAGATAGCCGTCTTTGTTCCCGATTCTTCTATAGGATCCACTTTTGCGATAGGTTGGTAGGAGAGGGGGCTACAAGACCTCAAGTTAGTCTCAAATGTCTCTATCAAATCATATGCCGCATGCAATAATTTACATCCATTAGATTTAGTCTGATCCTGTCTAGAAAATTGTCCTACAGGACCACCCTACAGAAAACTGCTCGTATCTTTTGAACCATAACTCAGATTGCCAAGCTTTAAGAAGAAAAAATGTAGCCCCACTTGTGATATACAACTAATATGAAGACACTTGCACCAAATTTTGAAGATTTCAGTCCCTAAAATTTTTTGTGCAACCTACAATTGTTCATTATAGCATGTAGTCCTAGTTAGACATCGACCTTCGTGTCTTTGTATCTCCTGCATATACAAACTCGGATGCTAACCAAACTTTGTAGGAACCTTATCAAGGTATAGAATCCCATTTTGGATGTGTCAGTACAACATTAATCCTCTCCCAATTAAAAAAAGTTTAGACATCGTTAGTTCTACCTTGCCCTTGTCCACTGTAGTCTCCTACTTGGTTAAACATCCATTGGATAGTTGACCAAGAAGGAACACATACATGCAAGACATCCCATTTGGCTTTAAATAACTTGAATATCACATGGAATATTCCAATATCAAAGATCCACATCATTAACCTATGGTCGATCACATTCGACATACAAATATGGATTGAAGTCTGCTTCCATACACCCCCTCTCCCAAAGGGGATTGGTTCATTGGATGCTACACATCCTTAATCTAGGCATGTTAGGTTTTGGAGAACTTGCTAGTTAGGCAGAGAGGGTGTAGGATGGTGGCTCGCCTTAACTATAGCCTACTGACTAATTGGCCTCATCGAATTATAGTCCCTTTTTGTATTGTGATCCACAATAAGCCCCTTTAGTAACCTCAACATTTGTCGTTGTCATCAACGACTTCTTTCCCTACATCACCCATCAAATTCTATCTAAAAACATTAGGAAAGTCTTGCAGATTTTGGTGCCAGCAAGTGAAGTAGTTTACATATCAATCAGTATTGTGAATTTTCTTATTTGTTTGGTGGCTAAACAAGTAAGGCAGTGTACATGTATTAGACCTCGAACTCTCATTGTGGCCAATTCTAGACCTTTTTCTGATTGAACAGTGGTCCTGTTTGCCCTCTTCAAAGAACTTTGGACTGCATCTTTACATAAGTTGTTTTCATAGAATCCTTTTGTTTCAATTGTATAGGTATCATCTCTAATCCTACAAATAGGAGTTTTCTCTAGTAGTCCACCAGTGAAGTAGAGAATCATGGCTTGAACAAGAGAGGAAGATGCATGCCTCTAGCCCACCCAATGACACTCTAATCTCAGGTAGCACCACAACTGTCAGTAGTAAGAAATAGAACGAAATAGGCTTCCCCTTTGTCAAGCAACAACCCTAGGTGCTTCATTGAGTAGTAAGGAAGGTTTATGGGGCTTAATGAGCACAACCCAAGCATCAAAGGGATGAAAACATACCGTTGTTGCTAGGGTGAATTGCGCCAAGACTTGAGGTTGCATGGCTGGGGAAAGGGTGTATCTTCATCTACCTTGTCATCTTTGTCTTTCTTTTGTCAAGTCCTCCACTGCATACTCTTATATATCTCTTCTCTTAAAGACTTTGAACCTTTTCCATGCTGTGGGTATCCTCAAGTCAGTCCTATCCATCTGTGCTAAAGTATATGTCATATACAATGCTTTACATCCTTTAAATTCAACCTCTTTGTGCCTGAAAAACTATCCTACATTACAGAACCACATTGTAGAAAAATGCCCATATCTTTTGATTTGTAACTTGGATTGCTGAGGTTTCTTATGCAAAGTTGTAGACTTGATTTTGATCTACAACTCTTGTGAAGAAATCAGAACTAAATTTCAAAGATTTTAGACCCTAAAAGTTTCTGCACAGCTTGCAATTGTCTTTTACTACGCACAGACTTGGCCAAACATCGACCTTCTTGTCCCTGTAACTTTCGCATACCAACTTGGATGACAACCAAACTTGGTAGGCCTCTCCTTAGGTATGGAAGCCCATCGTAGAATTTTAGGCCACCATAAATCCTAGATGACATAGAACAATTTTCAAGATCTTCAATTCTTCTCCAACTTGACTACTGTAGTAACCTACAGTTTTATCCCTCCTCCTAGATCAAACGGCCATTGGATAATCAACCAATAAGGCATGCATACATCCCATACATTTGATTTTGGTCTAAAAAACCTATATATCATACTAAGAAACACATGGAGTCTGCTAGGATTGAAAACTTGCTTCATCATTCTACATATGTCACCCTGTTGAAGACAATCACTTGAATATTCTATCAGTCCTTTTTCAGGTTGGTGAAACTCTTGAAATCCATAGATAAGTATGTATACATCTCCTTGTTTTAGCATCCATGTCTAAAATACAAGTCGAGTATCGTCACCCCCTCTAGCTTTGCAATCCATAGCATATCTCTCAATGATTAATTTGGGGAAAACACCTATGAAAGTATCTTTGTCTTGTACAAGCAACATTGTCACAATGTCTTCTTTACACTCCTCTCTAACTTTTGCATCTTGCATATGAACACCCTCAATCAAAATGTCGAGTTCTTTTGTATCATTGTGAGTCCATACCATTTACATGCACTTTATCTTTCATCTACATTCTCAAGTATTTTAGTATTAATACTCTTGGTCAAGGTATCATTAGCATGCTCTTTTAGTGTCTCTTTTGCATTCATGGTTGATATAGCTTCGATCTTTCTAAACATTGCATCAATAGTGAGCATATTCTCCTCAAAGCATTGTCTCTTTGCAAGAAGCAAGATCTCCCCATTCCCGATCTTCAATTTGGCTAATGTCTTTGCTGAAAAATATTTTTTGGATTTCTCAAAATTCGGATGCTTGGCAACCCTCTTCATTTGCTCATCATTGTTAGGAGGTAATGACCCTATATCTCGTTTCACTTTTTTGTCAATTGTTTTGTACTTGGTTTGAACCTTGGCTTCACTCTTTTTCTCTTGTAAACCCAACTTTTGCTGCAAATAGGGAGCAACCAACTCTCTAAATTGAAATAAATCAATCATATTCTCTTTGGACTGCATATAAATAGCCCCAAACTTTGTATGCTGATATGAATCAGCATAAAACTCTTTTGGCTGAAATAACTCAGCCCCCTCTAACTCTGTTGGCTAATAATTCACCCCTCTTCTCTGTTTACTGAAATACATAAGAAAATAAATCTTTTTGTTGAGAAAACTTAGTACCCAACTCTCTTTGTTGCATAAAATCAACAATCTCACGGTACATATCTAGGGAATGTACTTGCACAAAATTGAAACCACTTTGCACCTCTGTTTTCAACATATCTTCAATCTCTGTAATAGTATTCGTATAAGACAGTCCATCATACATCCCATCAATGCACTCCTCATCCTGCAATAAACTTGCTCTTCTCAACTCTTTTTCCTTTCTTCATGCATATTGCTTGGCAGCTCTAGACATCTTTACAACTTTGTGAAAACAAACAGAACTCTCAATTGAAAGATCAATAAATCTTGAAGAAAAAGCATCGTTGCTAGGAGGCGAGAGCAATTCTCTCCTTGTACCACCGTCATCTTGTAGGACAATGGAACCTAGTGAAATTTTGGCTTTTTTGCGGGTAGAGGAGAGTCCCACAATGTATCTTTGTTTCGTTGGTGATTTACATAGACTGTCATAAATTGCTCAGCTCTTTTTCCATCTTTGCTTCAGATCCACATACATGTAGATCCATCATCTATAACCTTTGCTTCCATATGTGCTTCATGATAAAGGGCTGGCCCAAAATGACATCATAAGAATATGAATCCTACATTAAGAAATGACAATCACCCTGAGCATTCCCTATGGACACTCTCATATTTGGACATGTTGCATATAGCTCTCTTGTAGTATTATTGGTGGCTCTCATTTTTCAACCATGTTCTACATCTATAAGCCACTTCCTGCTCCCATACAAATGGCAAACTATAACATTTTTTAGCTATGATCTAACAAGGCAACACATGGTGTCTCCATCTCTCCAATCTTAAGCAATGTCTTAGTGGTTGCTTGTGCCTAATGACTTTTAGAAAAACGCATGCATGTAATCATTACAGGTGCATGATCCTCTGCATACTGCACTGGTCGTATACTCTTCACAATGTTTGGATATACTGCAACACTCTTAACAAGAATTTCATTATCACTCTCCTTAGTCAGCTCCTCAATTGTGATACCCTGTATGACAAACTCTTCTATAATCTGAATCACATGTTTCTTTCTCTTTATGATGTCTATAATTTCCTCATGAAACTCTCCCTTTACGATTCCCAAAATCTCTCCTAAGGTGAATTCAATATTGCTATTCAAGATTCTCTCCTTCAACACACTTTTAAGATCTATTGCGGACTCAACATCTGAAGCAAGCTTGTAACCTAGTTGTTTCTTTGGTCTAGCATCTTGTTTCTTCTACTTCTTTTGTGCATCCTCTCCATTCTATTCAAGCCGTGGTCTTGAAGGCGGTGCCGTAGGCTCACCCCCTCTAGTCCTCTTGAAAGTGCTAAGACCATTATCATCCTTTTTTCACTTTTCCTCAACAATCACTTATGTACCTAGGGTCTTTGATAAATAGGTACACTTTTAAGATCTATTGCGGACTCAACACACTTTTAAGATCTATTGCGGACTCAACATCTGAAGCAAGCTTGTAACCTGGTTGTTTCTTTGGTCTAGCATCTTGTTTCTTCTACTTCTTTTGTGCATCCTCTCCATTCTATTCAAGCCGTGGTCTTGAAGGCGGTGCCGTAGGCTCACCCCCTCTAGTCTTCTTGAAAGTGCTAAGACCATTATCATCCCTTTTTCACTTTTCCTCAACAATCACTTATGTACCTAGGGTCTTTTATAAATAGGTATAAACTGAGTATTTATCGATTAGAGATCTCCACCCAATCTCTGTTGGGATGCTCTTTCTTGCACCAGATAAATTTGCTTGCTACACTTTGTCCTTATTTATAGAAATTTGCTTGCTACACTTTGTCCTTATTTATAGTCTGTAAAGCAAAAGTACATAACTTTGACTCACACTTTGGTTTCTTTTCAATTTGAACACCTTAAGCCGAAGCATCTCTTGTGGCTACATAATATGTCCGAGTAGTCATATCCTCAAAAAGCTTCTTCATTCCACCCTTACCAAAATTTATAGCAATATACCTATTACTCTTGGTTGCACAGATCTTTCCATCTAGCTAGAAAATAAAAAAATTTCACATAACATTCTTAAATGATTCACAATCTTTGTGTTCCTACTTAGGGCTATCACACCATATGCATCTACACACAAAATGTTTCCTAGGTGGAGCCTGTGAATTACCAGTTTTCCCAGAATCTTCATACTTAGCCAATTTAATATGCAAATCCTCCATAGTTTCTCACTAGCTTATCAATGATCCTCTTTCCTTGACAGTTTAAACCTTTCATTACTTTCTTATTTTCATTAAAAATATTCGCCAACCAATTATAGGTTATCTTTGGTTTAGAGAACAAATCGCCACACTTTTGAATGTCTAAAATACAAGTTTTTCCACATATTATATAACATGGAAAGTATACATTGGCTCTTAAAATCATCTATGAGATAGATAGAGAGAGAGAGAGAGAGAGAGAGAGAGAGAGAGAGAGAGAGAGAGAAAGTGTAAGAGGGTGAGATAGAAGAATCTTTTTAAAAAAAAGTTAGCATTGCTTAAGCAATGCTTAAATCTAGACATTGCTTAATTGACCCTTTTCATCATATAAGCAAGCAATGCACACAAATGACACCTCTAGTGATGCGTTTGGATATTGTTTATGTGACAAAACATATCATTGCTACAACCCATGAATCATACTAGGAATAATCCATTATGCCATCAGATGGTTGTGATTGCATCTGTTTGTAATAGAGATGCAATGTATAATTACATGGTAGAAACAAGGCTATTAAGTAGATTAAACTCCTACTTATGAGGGTAAAATAAAAAAAGGTTCACACTAACCAATGTTTAGAAGTAGCCATAAAAATCTCAATAAACAAAACTAAATGATCTAATTTAGGTGCTTAGAGATCCCACAATTCTCATGAATAGACTAATACAAGTTCTATCAAATGGATAGCTCTAAAGTATACGTCCAAATGTGAGATTTGCAACTCCAAAATAAATAATGGAAAGTGGAGGACCATATTTACGGGAAAGAGACAAACTAATACTTTTGATAAAGACATATATGTGTATGTACCAAATATGTGAGTTGCTAACATGTCAACCCTCTTAGGTACCTATATGCAAAGATGCACAGACTTTGCCATGCAACCAAGTTAACCTCCCAATGTGGAGGGAGGATCATGCTCAACCATGATGATTGTCGCACACATGGAGAGAAAACCATGAGTGAGGTCCATAAGAGAACTAGTTGTCCTTTAATTTATTGTGTGCATCTATTAGTCTTATGGTAGCTCAACTTACACAATCACCTCTTCATAAGCTATTATAGGGGTGTCAACAAAACAAGTGAAACATCACTTGAGGTATCAATAGTAGATGAAATATTAAGCTAGTCTTAAGTGTGTGTTTCCTTGCCAATAAGAAGTTTTGTTTGGTCAAAAACAACCTAGCATATCATTGATGGGGCTAAAGAGCTGAGTGGCCAAATTCAGGAGCTTCTAGGTACAAGCAATAGACCTAAGGTGAGTCAGTATTATTATAGTTGGGAGATAGCTAAAGCACATTACTATAGAGGACCATGACTCTACTAAAGGGAACCCAAACAATGGTGGAGGGCCCTATGCAGGGAGCTAATTTGATGGATTTGAGAAAGGTCAAGCATTTCCAACCACTAGAGAGCCCCCAAGTGTGTTCAATACATCAATATCTTGCATGGTCTGGAAGAGTTGGTAGTTTCTCATAATTCACCACATGAAATGGTAGAATGAGCACGACAACAAAGAAACTCCTGGAAAATAGACGTTCATCTCTCTCTCTCTCTCTCTCTCTCTCTCTCTCTCTCTCTCTCTCTCTCTCTCTCCCCCTTGGACTATAACTTGATATTTTATTTCCTCTTCCTAAAGAACTTTCCTTGTACCTCAAGGAAAGATGAAGAGTGAAAAGTCAAGCAAAAATGTCCAATTCAAAACTTTTATTTCATCTTTGCAAACAAAATATTTACTTGTAGCTCAAAGAAAGATTCGGAGTTCAAAGTTGAGCGAAAACCTCCTATAAGAATTTTGCAGATTCATGAAGAGAAATCAACCAGCATCATTTAGAATGATAAATGGATAAGGAAAAAGAGGTTGAGCTCCAATACCAATTGTTGGCACAATATGGATTGAGTGAAGGGATAAAGATTAATGACGAAGGATACTAAGAAATAAATATAACAATATTAGGCATAATATACCCAACAAAAAGTGGGGATACAATGGACTATAAGCTCGATATAGATCACAAAGATTAAAGCTATCAAAGTTGAGAACATCCACTTTTAAGATATCCATATTGGTTGTTCCTATTTTCAAAGGCAATTATGTTAGTGGTCATTCACACGGGAGGCCACTTTATTTAGTGCCACATAATTAGACCATTTGGAGAACATTCCCCCACATACAAGACTCCATTGCTTTGATATTCCCATCAATATTACTTTTACTAGTGTGTAAAAGTGTATTTGTTATGCATTTTCTTACTTGTGTATTATGTTTAAACCCATGTTTTGCAAGTGAGACTGAAATTTTCTACTCACAAAATTCATGAATGACAATTTGACTATATTTTGAAATATTGCGATTAGAAAGAAGTGTAAAAGTATAAATTTAAAAAAACCTAGTTACCAAGTCTAGTAAGTGTTTTGTGGGAATGAAATCTACTTGATAGATAGATTATAACCATGCTGAAAAATAATTAATTTAGTAGAACTATACTAGACTTGCTAATTTCAATATCGGGAAATTACTCTATGGTTATAATGGCTTCATTATATGGTAAATTGATCTATCTATTGGAAAGGCTGCATTGTACCATATGAAAATAATGAAGTATATAGAAAAGTCGCTTGATTTACTAAGTTATATGTAGGATTCTTTTTTGATCTAGAGTTTCTTGTGACTTAGCGATATTATGCGCTCTGAGCTAAGCATCACACTCTGGCATTGCATCTTCTAAGAGCTTGGAATAGCTATAATCTTAGGCAGTGGGTATTACAACGTTTGTTGATAGAAGTAGCATCGAATAATTGTAATTCAAGCGTTAAATTAATAAATATGATTATAGGTAAATCACTGGCGTCGTGCATATATCATAAAATTTTTTCCATTCGGGTCGAAGTCTGCATTCACTGCAAAGCCATGCTTTTGTAGTAGGCGAGTGATCAAATCTACCCGCTTCACAGGAACGACTGTGCCGTCGTTGTGGGTGTCGTCGTCCACGTCCGGGACCTCCACGACCACCTAATTTAGGGTCATAGATCAGAAAGCCCAGCTGTTTTAGGAACAAATCCAGACGTTTATAAGCGTATAAAATGTTCGGGTAAGGCAGCTAGCTGCATGAGTACGAGAGATGGGATCACTGACCTGCCATATCCGGTTCCAGTGCGCTTCCTCGATGCCCTTGAGCACCAGGAGCTCGGCGCCTTCGACGTCCACCTTCAGGAAGTCGATGCGCGCAATGCCGTGCTCCTTCATGACGTCCGACAGCGTGCGCATGGGGACCAGATACTGCCTGGCGCCCTCAAAGAAGTGCGGATCCATGGTGCCGCCCTGCGCACGGATCTTCTCCTCAGGGTTGATGGTGGAGTTGCCCGGAAGGCGCGGAAACAGAGTGGCTGGCACGTCGGCATGCACTTCGTCGCCAAGCGCCACATTCAACAAGGCCTTCACAGTCATAGAACTGATATCGGGTCGCCGACCGCCCGCCGATCGATGGTCTGGCTTCATCATCATGCCGACTGCGACGTCGACGTTGCGTCGCAAGACCTCGAATATGGGCGGAAGCGCTTCAATGCCGTAGTACGTCACGGGCTGTGATGCGGCTGTCGACGTATGATCACTCCCACCATCATGAGTGCTTATGTTATTACCAGCGTGAGCTGCTGATGCAGCTGCAATATGCAGGCAGAACATTCCGATGTTAGCCCCCACGTCCACCACCACGTCGCCTGGACGCACCGCTACCCCGTGCTTGCTGTACACACCATCCTCAAAGATTTCGCGGTAGATGGCCTCCACCTCGATTATCGACCCTGGGAGGATCTCGATGGTCTCCCCTGTTGCTGGCACAAGGAATTGTGCAGTCTCAGGTTCCAGTTCATGCCCCATTCTCTCTCTCTCTCTCTCTCTCTCTATATATATATATAGCTGAAACCTGCAGAAGACGGAATACTTTTCCACACAACGGTGTGTACAACAGGGAACAAACGGTCCCAGTAATTTCCACCCAAACAGGACAGAATACTTCTCCACACAACGCCGTTTACAATACGGAACAATCGGGGTGTTCAACACGGAACAAACGGCGTGTTGAAGCACGGGATAAACGGGATAAACGTTCCCAATTAGCTTTCTCTCTCCTCTTTTTCCTCTCTCTCCATCGAAATTCTCTATGTTTAATTTTCTCTCTTTCTCTTTTTCTACCTTCTATTTTTTCTCTTGGTTCTCTCTCTCTCTCTCCTTTTTTTCTCTCCTCGCTTTTCTTCTCTCTCTCTTTTTTATTCTCCTCCCCCTCTCCTCTCTTTTCCTTCTCTCTTCCTTCTTCTTCTCTCTCTCTTTTCATTCTCTTTTTATTTTTTTTCTTTTCTCTCTTTCATTTTTTTCTCTTTGTACATTTTTTCTCTCTCTTCTCTTTCTCCTCTATTTTTTACTCTCTTTTTAAATTTTATCTTTTCGCTCTCTATAATTCTCTCTACATATTCACACTCTCTCTCTCTCTTATTCTTCTTCTTTCACTTTCTTTCCCCTTCTCCTTCCCCCTCAGTCTCTCTTAAAGTATATAAATTTTATTTTTTCCTTATATATGTTTATATTCTCTCTCTTCTTCTCCTCTCTCTCTCTCTCTCTCTGTGCCACCTTTTCTTCTCCTTCCCTTTCTTCTATTTTTTTTCTCTTCTCTCCCTCTCTCTTTTAATTAATTTTATATTTTTCTTCTCTCTCTCTCTCTCTCTCTTTTAAATTTTATTTTTTCTCTCTCTCTCTCTCTTCCACCCTCTCTCCTTCTTCTCTCTCTCAAAAAATATTTAAAAAATACTTTTCTCTTTTCTCTTTTTTTCCATCTCTCTTTCTCTTTTTCTCTTTCTTCTTCTTATTCCTCTCTCTCTTTTCTCTTTTCC